>NW_023200856.1:0-731 GCF_002007445.2 Ailuropoda melanoleuca
TACCCGCGGCTTGCAAACGCTCGCTGATATCCCATTCGAACGCGCCGCGTCCCAGCCACGTCTCACCCGCGGTTTTCTTCAGTTCACACAATCGCACGGAGCTTTCCTTTTTGCGTGCGGGTGGCCATAAGAGGTAAGAGACTCCTTGACACGGCCGTAGAAAGTCTTTGGGTTGTAGTCGTCTTGAAGCAATACATTAAGGATCTGAACTTGACGTTCTTTTCCAATTTTCCACGGGCATCAGAAACAGTGCCTGCGGCCTACTGTTCTGGAATCCGCGGTACTTTCCATGCTTCTCTGTAGAAGATGGAACGTGGCTCCACACGGTCCCTCGGGCCTTCTGAAGGCCTTGCTTCCGGCTAATGCAGTAGGAGCTTTGTCACTCTGTCGCCAGGTCCCAAGAGCTTCGAGGATTTCAAGTCGTTCACGTATTAATGGGAATTTCACCGTCATCTGCTTCATTGCCGGCAGGTGCCTAAATCCAAACAGCCCGTGCTTCCGAGGGTCTGTGGTTTGCAACGTGCTCTTCACTCTTAATTCCTNACTCTTAATTCCTACCCCAGCTAGCATTTGTTGTTTTCAGGCAAAGACACCAACCCCTGCCAACTCCGGCACGTCGACGGTGTATTCTCGATGCAGCAGCCAGAATGGTACCGTTTCGACCAACTAGCCTGGCTGCGTCGCTTCTCTGCCGAAGACGTCACTGGGACTCCTGACCCCAGAGATGTCCT
>NW_023200858.1:0-793 GCF_002007445.2 Ailuropoda melanoleuca
ATATTTCAGTAAAGCTTGGGGAAGAAAAGATTTGAATCCTCTTTGTGAGATAAAATGAAACTCAACTTTTCGTGTTTCTTTCGGTGGAGATGTAATTATTAGCGAGTAGCTTAGTCTACTCCAGGGTTACGGTTAAACTGAAGATTGGGGGAAAATAACAGTAGAGGCGGCATATAATAGTATATTGTTGTATTAGGATAAACGTCCTGTTTCTCACAGTTTCTCATTCAGATTGGGCCTACATATGGAAAATTGGGAATTCTTTTACTCTGGTTTACTTAATTATATTTAAGGACCCTTTATTCCTATGATTTAAAAATGTTCGTCTGCAGAATAAGTTCTTTGATAGTGATTTCAGCCACTGTAAAGCAAAATATTCTTGGTCAAATATCTATGATGACTGGTAACTGCCACGTCATACCAGAGAAATACATGACTTCACTGAGAGAATGAAAGGCTGTTGTTTGCCTGGTTGGGCTGTAAATTAAAGGAAAAGATATGATGGTAGGGCTGAGAAAAAGGACAACTGTCTGAGAAAGCTACCTTATCCCATGTTCTGTCCAAAGAGTAATTTAGGTGANGAGAGTAATTTAGGTGATCTGAAAGCTGTACGAATCAGAATAAATATTCATCTGGCCACGTAGAAGCAGGTCCTGAAATGTCTAGAAGACCCGTATAACAAGAAAAATTTATTGAGCATTTATTTGTTCCAGGCACTATGCTAAGTATGTTTCTTACATTATTCAAAGGACAGTCGCTATAGTTACACAAAAACAGTGTTGTTCCTTCTGTA
>NW_023200859.1:0-551 GCF_002007445.2 Ailuropoda melanoleuca
ATCCAGCTCAACTCAGGGGACCGGCTGAAAAAGGGGTCCCCTACTCCTCCGCCATCTTAACCTCCCTGTCTGCAAAGTTTATTATTCCTCGGGAAACATACTGCCTTCACCTATCTAAAATGCGTGCGTTTCCTTGGAGACACGTTGAAGGAACGAGACCAATGACATGCACCTTAAACCTTACATTCTGCACACATCATATCCAAGCATTAGCTGCATCACGCACCCTGGAACACCTCCACCAATAGCACAACACATAACATACATGAATGTCATACACATTGGAATGATACCATTTATTTAGGGAAGCGTGGAACATTCTGCTCGGGTCGGTANGGCTCGGGTCGGTACAAGGAGAATGAATATCAGGAACACCCCTGGTTCAGTAAAACTGAGAAGCCACAGAGAAGCCATAGAGCTTAATATTAAAAATCTGCAAGAGCAAATCAGATAAATGAGGGCACACGGGTATTCTGCGCAGAGAAACCGTGCAGGTGGTTTTGACAGGAGGAAAGCGTGTGATGAGGCATGACTCTTACGTAGGTGGAAAA
>NW_023200860.1:0-953 GCF_002007445.2 Ailuropoda melanoleuca
ACAGATTAAAATGCCTGTCATCAGGTAGGTATTCAATAAATCATCATGGTTATGATTATTATGTAGTATTATTAGTGTACACCAGTTCTTACCTGTCTCTTTGCCTCCTCCTGCCTCTTTCAAGGCGATGGAAACCTAGTCTCTTCAAGTCAGTGGACTTTTGTAGCGAGCGAGAGGAGGTCCAACGCTGACCAGTGGCGTCAACAGCGTTTTCTTAGCCTATTAGTGAGTGGGGCGACGCAACGCGACCGGGACCCAGGTGGGCGGGGCAATACAGGTCCCTCCGGGTTGGAGTCAGAGGCATACCGCGTGTGATTGGCTGCTAGGAAGCCGCATGCTAATGAGGCTTGTTACTGATTTAAGTGTTGCTGGAAGATTTACAGGCGAAAAATGGTGTTTTGAACTTGCTATTTGACCGAATTGTTATGAAATATAAAAGAAAATGTATGTGAAAAAGCAAATGAGTCGAGAAAAATGTCGCCATGAATAAAAGTGTGGGGCTGCCATAGACCTAGCAGAGGGGCGGGGTTCCGCGTTAAGAATATACTTTCAGGAATGTCTTCGATGTGTTGTTTCTAGAGAAGTTTTTGTGATTGAGCGCAGTACCCGAAACTACGAGGAAGAGGCGCAGCGTTCTTTCTGAGCGTGAAGTTGGCTCTGGGTGTTGTTCTTACAGCTACCCTTTGTCGCTGATGACCGTTTTTATTTCTCTTCGGGAGCAATTAGAGGGAAGGGACTCCTTGTGAGTAGTTTCTCCAACAATGTTGGGGAGTTATAAAATTAGATTTGTTGCGATTGTTTAGTTCAAGTGGTTGATGTAGATACAATTGGTATTTCCGGGAGATGTTTTTTTGTTGTGGGTTCTAAAAAAAGCGTTTGTTGACTTTGGGGGGTTTGAGTAGGAGGGTTTTTTTTTTTTTTTTTTTTTTTTTTTTTTTGGGTGGGGGGGGGGG
>NW_023200861.1:0-860 GCF_002007445.2 Ailuropoda melanoleuca
ATTCTGTCCATTGCCTTTTAGTTTTGTTGTTTCCTTCACTGTGCAGAAGCTTTTTATCTTGATGAAGTCCCAGTAGTTCATTTTTGCTTTTATTTCCCTTGCCTCTGGAGATGTGTCTAGTAAGAAGTTGCTGCAGCTGAGGTCAAAGAGGTTGCTGCCTGTTTTCTTCTCTAGGATCTTGATGGATTCCTGTCTCACATTTAGGTCTTTCATCCATTTTGAATTTATTTTTGTGTATGGTGTAAGAAAGCAGTCCAGTTTCAGTCTTCTTCATGTGGATGTCCAGTTTTCCCAGCACCATTTATTGAAGAGACTTTTTTTTCCATTGGATATTCTTTCCTGCGTTGTTATAGATAAGTTGACCATAGATTTGTGGGTCCATTTCTGGGTTCTCTATTTTGTTCCATTGATCTGTGTGTCTGTTTTTGTGCCAGTACCAGACTGTCTTGATGATTACAGCTGTGTAATACAGCTTAAAGTCCAGAATTGTGATGCCTGTAGCTCTGGTTGACCTAATCTTAAAGTAACTAATTACATTTGAAAAGACTGCATTTCCAAGTAAGGCCATGTTTGGAGTTTCTAGGTGGATATGAATTTTGGAGAACATATATATTCATTGAAATTAGTAAGAATTTCTGTTTAGATTAGTTTAGCTGGGCAGAGAACTAAGAAGCAGTTTTGGAAGTCCACCCATGTTTTCCTATTTAAATTAAATATTTAATTTTGCATAAAATAAAAGGGTTCTAGTTACTTGTATTTTGTGTTCTTCACACACACACATACACACACGAAGTAAAAGATTTATTATGTTGCCTGGGGATCAGTATATTGTGACACAGACTCATCAATCCCATTAGCAT
>NW_023200862.1:0-194 GCF_002007445.2 Ailuropoda melanoleuca
ATGAATCATCTCTATATAAGATTATATATAATGTATAAATATTATATATCTATATCTATCTATCTATCTATATATACTTTTTTCTTTTTTAGAGGGGGCTGGGCAGAGGGAGAGGGAGATTATCTTAAGCAGGCTCCATGCCCAGCATGGAGCCTGATGCAGGGCTCCATCTCACAACCCTGAGATCATGACCT
>NW_023200862.1:463-1951 GCF_002007445.2 Ailuropoda melanoleuca
TTTTTTTCTTGCATTATTCCAATGTCTAGACTTACTTTCTTTTTATAATAATTTTTAATATGTTATGTTAGTCACCATACAGTATATCCTTAATTTTTGATGTAATGTTCCATGATTCATTATTTGCATATAACACCCAGTGCACCAGATAATACATGCCCTCCTTAATACCCATCACTGGCCTATCCCAATTCCCCACTGCCCTCCCCTCTGAAGTCCTGTTTGTATCTCAGAGCCCACAGTCTCTCATGCTTCATTCCCCCTTCTGATTACCCCCCTTTCTTTATCACTTTCTTCCCCTACTGAACTTCCTAGTTCTTGTGTTCCATAGATGAGAGAAACCATATGATAATTGTCTTTCTCTGCTTGACTTGTTTCACTTAGCATTATCTCCTCCAGTCCCGTCCATGTTGCTGCAAATGTTGGGTAATCGTTCTTTCTGATGGCTGAGTAATATTCCATTGTATATCTGGACCACAACTTCTTAATCCAGTCATCTGTTGAAAGGCATCTCGACTCCTTCCACAATTTAGCTATTGTGGACAGAGCTGCTATGAACATTGGGGTGCATATGGCCCTTCTCTTCACTACGTCTGTAACGTTGGGGTAAATACCCAGTAGTGCAATTACTGGATCATAGGGTAGATCAACTTTTAACTTTTTAAGGGACCTCCACACTGTTTTCCAAAGTGGCTGTACCAACTTGCATTCTGACCTACAATGTAAGAGGTATCCCCTTTCTCCACACCCTCTCCGACATTTGTTGTTTCCTGCCTTGTCAATTTTTGCCTTTCTAACTGGCATAAGGTGGTATCTCAAGGTGGTTTTGACTTGCATTTTCCTGATGGCTAATGATTGTGAACATTTTTTCATGTGTCTGTTAGCCGTTTGTACATCTTCATTGGAAAAGTGTCTATTCATATCTTCTGCCCTTTTTTAAAAAAGATTTTATTTATTTATTTGACAGAGAGAGAGCCAGCGAGAGAGGGAACACAAGCAGGGGGAGTGGAGAGGAAGAAGCAGGCTCCCAGCAGAGAAGCCTGATGCGGGGCCCGATCCCAAAGCACTGGGATCACATGCCCTGAGCCAAAGGCAGACACTTAACGACTGCGCCAACCAGGCGCCCCTCTGCCCATTTTTTGATTTGATTATTTGTTTCTCGTGTGTTGAGTTTGAGAAGTTCTTTGTAGATCTTGGATACCAGTCTTTTATCTGTAGTGTCATTTGCAAATATCTTCTCCCATTCCGTGGGCTGCCTCTTAGTTTTATTGACTGTTTCCTTGGCTGTGCAGAAGTTTTTTTATCTGGATAAAGTCCCACAAGTTCATTTTTGCATCTGTTTCTCTTGTCTTTGAAGATATGTCATGAAAAAACTTGCTGTGGCTGATGTCAAAGAGGTTGCAGCCTAGGCTCTCCTCTATGATTTTGATAGATTCCTGTCTCACATCAAGGTCTTTCATCCATTTGGAGTTTATCTTTGGGTATGGT
>NW_023200863.1:0-871 GCF_002007445.2 Ailuropoda melanoleuca
ATTTAAATAAAAAAATAAAAAATAAACAAAAATTAACTTTCCTGATACTATTCTGCTTCTTAATCTTTGACAATTTTTGTAGCACTCATCTTAACTCTTAAGTTTTCTACATCTATTAGCTTAATATGTGGAGAATATGACTGTTTTAGTTGTCACTAATTGGGTGTGTTTAAGACACATTTTGCAATACAATTAAACAATCCATCTGTATGATTTGCAAGCACATGATAGCTACTTCACTTTCATAGAGAATTCTTTATACACCTGAAACTAATTCAATATTACATGTCAACTATATTTCAATTAAAAAAATGGATAATTTTTAAAAGGTATTAATTCTTCAGTTGGAAGCGTGAGAAGGAAACAAATCACTCTGCTAAATCTACAGGAAGTAAATTCTTCAAACTTTTTTGGTACATGCAGACTTTGAACTTGAAGTGTACAAAGGATAAAAAATTAAAGTACAACTACTTTTTAAGCCTCACATTGAGACTGGTCCGTTAACAGCGACAAGTGACATACAGGCTAACGTGACTGAAACATGTTCTTTTCTACAAATCTTCCAAAGGAATTCAAAGACTGTCTCTTGACATGAACTCACCAGAAATAAACCATATTCCAGCTAGTATGTACTACTTATTGAAGCAATCATGACTTCGAGTCTTCCCCTAGTTTTGACTTTGGCCAACCTTAAGAATCCTGGAGAAGACACACCTATACTCTGCCTTATTTTACACATCAAATGATCAACAAACATTTAATAAGCATCAGTTAGGAGCAAAGTTCTGGGAAGAAAAAAAAAACGAGAGTTCATAATAAGGTGGCAGATGGAAGTAAGGGATCCTTAAGGTTCTTTCCCATTCTAAGACTT
>NW_023200864.1:0-590 GCF_002007445.2 Ailuropoda melanoleuca
TCTAACAGCAGCAGAGCTGTCCTCCAGTGTGCTTTCCAGGATTAGCCGTGGGCTTTCAAGGCCGGTGAGACTGCTGTATGTCCTAGATTGAACTGCAAACAGGAGATTATCTTGAAGAATGAAACCTACTGGTAACAGTGTTACCAGTTTGGCTTTCCTTATGCTCTAAATTCTCACGAAGGTCATCTAGAGGAAGGAGTGTGGGCTTAGGAGTCAAAGAAACTTCTAGCTCTGGCTCCACCACTAACTAGCCGAACAGCTTTGCACATTGTCATTTAGCCNAACTAGCCGAACAGCTTTGCACATTGTCATTTAGCCTTCCTGGGCCTCATTGATTTGTGAAATATTGTTCAAGGACCCACAGGATGTCAGAAGCCGTTCAGAGCTGCCCTAGATTTCTGTACCCAGACCAGAGCCTCGTTTTCCCAGGAAGAGGAAGTCTTTTGGAAGGTAGAGCAGAGAACTGAGATACTTATTAGATGCAACAAATGCCAGGTGGAAAGAAGAGTTTACCAGGAAGAGCCCTGAGGCTGCAGCAGCAGAAACCCAGAGGCGGAAACTCATCTTTGCATACAAGCCACGTCCGCCAT
>NW_023200865.1:0-548 GCF_002007445.2 Ailuropoda melanoleuca
AATGAATCATGGAATACGACATCAAACCTAAGGATGTACTGTATGGTGACTAACATAACATAATAAAAAAAATTTTAAAAACAAAAAAGGCTGTAGATTTTCTGAGCTGGATCCTAGCTCTTGATTTCTCCATTCCCCCACCCTTTCATTGGCTTTTCTGAGCTGCTATTCTCTTTCTGTGAAAACGAGAGGTTAGATCTATATAAACTTTTCATTGTCCCTACCAGATTTTACCTTCCACAATTTCAAGAAAAATCTAATAGGTTGCCTAGAGTTTGATTCTTACAGTTCTCTAATGCCCCCTCTGGGTGATAAATGACCTGTGGGAGGAGGAAATAGACGAATGCACGAAGCAGGTGACACCATGCACCAGCGTGCTACAGTTTAGAGCCAAACATCACAGACCATCACTTGAGAGTTGGGATGTTAAAAATGNGAGAGTTGGGATGTTAAAAATGCCATGGAGGGATGAGGGCTGTGGATGCTCTTGGGAATGTCATTAGGGAAAACTTTAGAAGA
Source organism: Ailuropoda melanoleuca (assembly GCF_002007445.2). Taxonomy (NCBI): domain Eukaryota; kingdom Metazoa; phylum Chordata; class Mammalia; order Carnivora; family Ursidae; genus Ailuropoda; species Ailuropoda melanoleuca. The sequence goes on from NW_023200865.1 coordinate 520, forward strand.
TTTTTGGATTCACCCTTAAAAAAATGACA
>NW_023200866.1:0-593 GCF_002007445.2 Ailuropoda melanoleuca
ATGTGAGAAAAGCCTCGCTTCATCCAAGTGCTTGACTGTGTCTTGTGTTTTCCTCGGAGACTCCCACACCAAGGTTCAGCCAGCAGACGTGTATCTCCCTCTACTCCAGGTGATAGGCAACAAGTGCCACTAGCTCGACACTGGCCAAAGAGTTATAGAGAAAATTTTCATCATTTTGCATTTCACATTTTTAATTTAAATTATCAAAATAAAGAATTATTCTGATATACCTATATAGAGCTTATACCATATATATAGAAAGAGAGCAAGAGAGGTGATAGAATTAGGGATGACTCTATATATAGTTTATAAAAAAACTCAACTTATGCACCTTTNACTCAACTTATGCACCTTTTAGAAAGGCTTGGCCGCACCTGCCCACCACCCGCATTTGTTTGTCCTGCTGGTCCTTTTGGTGGCTTCTTGATGGATCTCGCCATTCCTGCCCAGACATATCACATTCATCATCTTCTTTCTTCTTATCTCCGTATGCCACTGACTCTCAGCCTCCCGGGAGTGAGTGTTGGGCTTTAACATGACCTTTGTTGCTGCCACTGGGGGTCATTTGTCTTCCAAATCCACACCAACCTGAG
>NW_023200867.1:0-632 GCF_002007445.2 Ailuropoda melanoleuca
AACTTTACATCAAAAACCAGGGATGTACTGTATGGTGACTAACATAATGTAATAAAAAAACATTAAAAAAATAATAAAACCAAATCAGATATTTAAAAAAAAAAGGAAAAAGAAAAAAAGAACAAACAAAGTGCCAAACCAGTAGAAGGAAGGAAATAATAAAGATTAGAGCAGAAGCAAGGGAAATAGAAACTTAAAACGCAATTGAACAGATCAGAGAAACTAGGAGCTGGTTCTTCGAATAGATCAACAAAATTGATAAAACTTTTGCCAGACTCATCAAAAGAAAAAAAAAAAGGATTCAAAGAAATAAAATCGGAAATGAAAGAGGAGAAATAACAACAGATATAACAAAAATACAAAAGATTATAAGAGAATATTATGAAAAAATATATGCCAACAAATTGGACAACCTAGNAGAGAATATTATGAAAAAATATATGCCAACAAATTGGACAACCTAGAAAAAAATGCATAAATTTCTGGAAACATACAACCTCCCCAAACTAAATGCAGAAGAAATAGGAATTTTGAACAGACTGATTACTAGCAATGAAATTGAGTCAGTAATCAAAAAACTCCCAACAAACAAGTCCAAGACCAGATGGCTTCACAGGAATTCTACCAAACAT
>NW_023200868.1:0-545 GCF_002007445.2 Ailuropoda melanoleuca
CAGTGCCTGGCCTGAGACACCGATGTCTACGGCCACACCACTCGGAAGGCACCCACTTGCTTCCGATCTCACAAGCTGAGGAGGGTCGGACAGAGTCAGTACGTGTCTGGGAGGAGACCAGGCACCTCCGCAGAGACAAGAACACACGAGTAGTTGCCAAGAAGTGTAAGCGGGTGGAACGGGAAACCCGGGAGATGACTGCCGAAGGGGTGGTGGGTTTCTTTTGGAGGCGAAGTGCTGTCAATCAGGGAGAGGTGATGGTAGCCCAGCTTTGTGAACAGAATATCAATCACTGAACTGTGTGCTTTTCGAAGGCTTTTAGGGAAGNCAGAATATCAATCACTGAACTGTGTGCTTTTCGAAGGCTTTTTGGGAAGGTGGAGTACATCTCAATTTAAAACACTGTGGTAAACAAACAAACCACAAAAAAACCAAATGACATGCTTCTTTGAAAAAGCGTTAACTCCAGAAACACCCATCTTCCCGAGTGCTTTCGTGGATTGCCAGCCTACGAAGCTGTGTAGACAACCGGATTTCCCAAAGGA
>NW_023200869.1:0-668 GCF_002007445.2 Ailuropoda melanoleuca
TGTAGTCATGGGTCTCACGTGTGCAGCTGCAATTCTCTCCGGCTTCTGGCTTCTCCCTGCCCCCGGGGCCTAACACCCCGGCTGCAGCCTCACTACACTAAAAACGAGTGTCTACAGGAGCTTGCGCCCTGAGCGGCTGCAAGAAGGGGCTCTCCATGAGGGCACCCTGCCCTGTGGGCACAGATGCCCCGCTTGGGAACTCTGGCAGGGTTGACCCCACGGGACCCCCCCCCCCAGCTGGGCCCCTNCACGGGACCCCCCCCCCCAGCTGGGCCCCTTGGTGCCCCTGCCGAAGACATGGCCTTTTGGGAGGAAGGGTCCAGCTGTCCAGGAGCCAGAACGTAAGCACCCAGCTCCTGGCAGACCACGTGCCCCATCCAGCCCCAGCCAGCTCAGCTCTTACCCGGGGCTGGAGCCTTGCCGGTAGGTGGCCGGACACGGTGTGTCCACACACTGGTAGCTGCCACGGGTGTTAAAGCACATCTGGCCGGGGCCACATTCGATGCCGTCCTCCTCACACTCGTTGATGTCTGGGTGGGGGAGATTGGCAAAGAGACGGGGAATGAGAAGATGGTGCGAGGCGGAAGGGCCCGGGGCGGGAACCACAGAAGGCGTGGCGGCAGGGGCAAAGCAGGAGAGAAATGCCTCCAGAGGACCAGTGAGGAGGG
>NW_023200870.1:0-816 GCF_002007445.2 Ailuropoda melanoleuca
GAATGCTTCCTTTTCCTCTCTCTCTGCCTGAGACATAAGGGGATTTTTCTCTGATTATTCACTGGGAGAACCTGCAAGAGCTCCAGTAGGTAAAACTCACAAAAGTGTGGTAGCCCTCCAATGACTATGTCCCACTGGAGTTTTCCTCTCACAAACTTGTACATAAATTCCCTAGCAATTTGTCAGTGACATGTCAGGTTTTCCTATCTGCCACCTGTTCCCCTGGAGGTTTGTTTGTGGATTTCCACTAGGTAAGGTGCCATTTTCTGTATGTGCCTCCCTGCCTCTCTGATTTTGGAGGCAGATTTTTCCCTGTGTTATGGACTGAATGTTTGTGTCCCCCAATGTGAGGGTACCATGAGGAGCCTTTGGGAGATAATTAGGGTGGAGCCCTCAGAAATGGGATTAGAGCCCTTGTAAGTGTCAGGAGAGAGCTTGCTGCTCCTCTCTCTGCCCTTTGCCATATGAGGAAGGATACACCAAGAAGACAGCCATGCACAAACCTGGAAGAGGCCTCTTACCAGAACACAACCATGCTGGCACTCTGATCTTGAGCTCCAGCCTGCACAACCGTGAAAAATGAATTTATGTTGTTTATAAGCCTCCCAGTCTATAATAGTTTGTTATAGCAGCCCTAACAGTCTAAGGCATTCTCTGACTCTAGTTCCCTTATGGATCTAAGAACAGTTGGTGATTTTTCAGTTCATCCAGTTTTTCTAACTTGCTGTTAGAACAGAGCGGTAAGTTCTAAGTCTCATGTGTCAGACCAGAAATTTCAAGACCTGAAAATTTACATCAAAATTTATTCTACATATC
>NW_023200871.1:0-5913 GCF_002007445.2 Ailuropoda melanoleuca
AATTCTCTCCTCTTCCTCTAACTTCTCTACAGTTTTAGAAAGGATGAAAAGACCTCCTTTGTCTAGCTCACCAGCTACAACTAATGGGTAGCAAGAGGTTACATGCAGTGAGTCAGCTCAATGGAAAGGGTTATCATCAAATACCATCAATAAATGATATTTTTATTATGATTGTGATGCTCTCCAACTTTAAAATTCTATGATTCTCAGAAGCCAAATCTTGCCTAAAAGTTCTAAACATTTTAGATATAAATCTTTCTTAGCTAGAGTTCCCATGTCCATACTTCCTAAACAGAAAATATAGAACTGAATTTAGCCGCCTTGATGACTCAGAGTCATCTTCAAAAACAGAAGGGATCAGACCGTGCTGTATCACAGCATTGCCAGGATTCATGGAGACACAAAGTATTATTTATCCCTAAACCTAGGGGCTCCAGATTGCTCTGTTATAATTTTTTTCTTTTTCTTTTTCTTTTTTTCTGCCTTGTTGCTGGGCACTCCACACTCAGATTTTGATGCTTCCCGGGTATCTACCGATTTTATCCCATTTTTGTTCTGTCTGTTTGCTGCTTCTCTTCTACATAAGGTTTGGAAGTTAAATAACCAAGTTCTGTTAGAATTACGTGGAAAATAAGAGCCTATTGCTAAGCTCTGAGTAAGGGTCTAAAAGGATTGCCTACGTGTAAAGTATCTTGAGATTTAGTGCCATCTGGTCTTGCTGTTTAATTAAAGGTATGTGTGTAAGAGGGAGGGGGGAAAAAGTGGGGGGGGGCGATAAAGACAGAGAGAGGGAGGGAGAGAGAGAAAGTATGTCTGCATGTGTGTTCACATATAAATGTAATTTTCCCTTATGGTTTTTTACTGTGAGACAGCTAAGTTCAAGATGAGTACAAGATGACAGTCTATAATTTGCCTAGAGAAATTGGGAAGCACGGAAAAATCTAAGATAAGAAGAAATTGTGTAACATTGCATATAAGAGATAATCATGGCTGCTCCTGCATACAGACCCTGGGATGAGTATAAGGTAGTGTAAGGAGCAACCATTATCTCTGAGAAACAGCAATTATGCGATTAGTCCAAGTTCCTACGGGGAAATTGAAAGAAAATGATGATTAGAGTTGAGGTCTCCTGATTCCAAACCAGACTTCCTTCAACTGCTATAAAATCCTACCCACATGATAATTATTGTTAGAAATCAAAAGATATCCTGCACCTCTGTGTTTCTATACCACAACGCAAGGGCATTTAAGCAAGAGACGTGGGTTTGGAGTAAGTCAATGTATCTCAAACAACAACCCATAAGCCTGCTAAACACAATCACCCGGAGAGTCTGTTTAAAAATACAGATGCTCAGGTTCCATTATCAAGAGTCTATTTGAGCAGATCTGGGATGGGGACCAGAAATTTGGGAGAGATTTCACCCTTAAATACTTAAGCATACAACTCCTTTGTACCTACGATACCAGTATTACACTGGGTTTTGATTTTATGAGAAACCCAAATTGTGTTTGTGCATCCAACCATTTCGTGTTTAGGCCTGGGGCTTTAGGTAGCCAGAAGGTCATTGCTTTTTTTTCAGAGCACGCCCTTCTTCCTGCCCCTGCCTTTCCTGTTCAGCTCACGGTGTACTTCTCACTCCCCTTCACCCATGCCTGTGCCAAAATAACAGAACATCTAGGCATGCATGAGCTCCCACCCCATTTGCTTCGGTTCTACCTCTCTCTGCTTGTGGCGCTCAGCTGGAAGTGGTGATGAGGTTACTATCGGACATGCCTCCTGGGAAAGTCAGCAATGACCATGTTTCTGAAAGAAGAGTCAGACGGGTCCAAGGTAATGTTAACGGTAAAAACAGTGGTGGTGATCCAGCTAGGAACTCAATGCATTCTACAGGGTTGAATGCATTCTGCATCTGCCAGATTCTATACCTGCAGCAACGGGAACGCTTACTGAGAATACACAAAGAGTGACATATCCATGCAAATACACTTCTCTCTCATCGCTTGCCATACAATTGGCAACTAATATTTCCTTTTATCCTCACAGCAAACCTGTTAGGTAACCAATACTATAGTCCTGATTTGAGAGATGAGGAAACAGCCCCAGGCAGACAGGTAAATAACTTGGTCAAGACCATGCCCAGTAAATGATAGGGTCAACATTTGAACCCAGATCTGTAGGACTCCTGCTATGAGTTGAATTGCACCCCCCTCCTGCAAAAGATTATGTTGAAGTCCTAATCCCCAGTACCTCTTAATGGGATCTTCTTTGGAAACAGGGTCTCTCCATAGGTAATCAAGTTAAAATAAGAATATTAGGGGTGGGCCCTAATCAAACAGACTGGTGTCCTTACAAAAAGGGGAAATTTGGGCATACGATAGACACAGAGAGGGAAGATGGTATGGAAACACATAGGAGAAAGACAGCTGTGCAAGGGGAAGAAGGCACCACGAGCCTGGGAATGCCACAGATGGATGGGAGACAGCAAAAGCTAGCAGGGATAAGGAAGGAATCTCCCCTAGAGCCGTCAGAGGGAGCATGGCTCTGCTCCCACCCTGACTTCAGACTTCTGGCCTCCAGAACTATGAGACAATACATTTCTATTGTTTGAAGCCCCCCAGTCTCTAGCACTTTGTTATGGCAGCCCTAGGAAACTAATACATCTCTCAGACTCTTGAACACATTATTATAGTGCCTCCCTGAGAAGCTGCAAATTTACCTATGTTTGGCTGGGAATGTTACTGGAATAGCAGAGACCATCCTAGAAAATAGCAGTCATCTTCACAAAGGCACAAAATAAGGGCCAAGCAAATCGTGTGTTGACCCAGCCAGAGAGCCAGGTTGCAGGGGAGAAAAACACAAACTCAATCTGCATTTATCAAACGCCAAGTAGGATCAACCTTAGATGCTTCACGCCCAAGGCCCCTAACACTCAGCAAGGTTGGGGTCTCTATCATCCTGAGGGTGACAGAACTGACTGGCCCCCAGTCCCACAGCTGAGAGTGAAAAGTGAGCCTTTACATCTGGGTAGCTTCCAACAAGCCCCACTGTTCTTTCTGCCTGCTGTGATTTCTTCCCACAGGAAACCCTCCTTAGGGACATTGCCTCAGGATGTGGGCAGATGTTAGAAGGAACACTGTGTAAGTACGGTATTTGCCTCCTGTTTTGCACTTCTATGTGTCCTTGGCTCTTTGAGGATTCAGGAGTAGGCTTTGGTTTTCAATTTTTCTTTAAAGACTTAAATTGGTCAGTGTGATCAGTTCCTCTATTTGCTGTCTCAGGACACCGATTGTATCTCCCTAATGACCTCATTTCCCCCTTCTGTTGTTGTGCATTCTGCAGTAGAGCTAATAATTGAAACTAATTAGCTTAAGAATTGCCTTGAGATAAGAACAAAAGCGCTTGCATTCAAGAATTCAGTCGGTTGAACTAAGGCTGGAGAACTTGTCGCTTAAGAGGAGAACTGAACTTCGCCTTCCAGCCCGAGGCACCTCTGATGTCATCGAGACTGTGATTTTGAGACTGTTGCTTTTCAGTGGAGCCGACCCAACCGTGCTTCCTCTACTAACTGGGAGGACTACCTAAGTGAAAGCCCTCCTTGTCTTTCCACGTGCTGTGGATGGAAGGGCACATCCCCGGCATGGACCGATTGCTGCGCGTTATCTAACTGAGAGCAGCTGTGGAATGAAGACAATGGAGGGTGATGGTTTAAGTTACAGGTGACAAGATGGTAAACACCAAGAGGGAAGGAATATTGGGTCTGGCATGGCTGTTATGCATTATTTAACTAACCCTTTCAGAATGAGAAATTTTTGGAACTACCTTTGTTCTAAGTTTACCGTAGAACCCTGAGTGATAACCTGCAAATTTCCCTGCCCAGTATTGAAAGCTCTTCACGCTGCTGGCCCTAACTTCTTTCCAACCAGACCCCCAAACCCTCTTCTACTTGACACCTCCATTCTAACTGAATGACTCCAAGATATGCTTGGCACTTGCTTATCTTCATGTCTCCTGCTCCTAGTACCTGTCCACCAGAAGCCCACCAGAGTTGTGCATAGGTGAAAGGGCACCATCACTTACCTATTCAGGGGCTGGCTTTATCAGCACCCACTAAAGTGCTTATTAGAGATTCCTGAGCTCTACTCCCAGATGATTCTGATGTGCAGCTAAATTTGGGAACCCCTAAGAGCCCAAACTCACCCATCCAGTGCAGGATGACCCTCTCTACCACTATAAGACATGGAAATTAGCATCTACTTGAACACTCTTTGTGGCCTTGAATTCCATTTTTAAACAATGAAATTTCTGCCACATGTGGAGGCAATATTCTCTTCTCTGCAAATCCTACTATTTGACCTAAATCTGTCATTTGAATCTATGCAAAAATAGTCCAATACCTGTCCCCAACAGCAGGTTTTCAATGATTTAGATAGATATTACTTCCCACTCACTTCCCTTACTCCCCCCAGTCTTAAGGCTCCAAAATTTCTGGCTAAACACCTCTAATTCCTTCAAATATAAATCGTAATTTATCATCATCATCATAATCCTTGCCAGAACTCCACGAGATAGGTAGTGTTAATTAGTTCCATTGTATAGATGAGGAAAGAGAGACTGGAAGGTTAAGTAACTTCCCTAAGTTCACACGACACATGTCAGAGCTTGAACCTGAACAAGTCCATCTGACTCCGAAGTGGGAGGCCTTAACCACTTTGCTATATTGCCACCAGTTTGTTCATTCTTTGGACTATCTCCAATTTTAATATCTCTCATTAAATGTGAGAATGGGGCGCAATGCTCAGGATCTTGCCTGACCAGCACAGAGTCCAGAGTCCTCTTACTGCCTACGACACACTTTTGTTAACACAGCCCACGGTGATCTTGCTGTTTCTTGGCAACTCCATCGCATAGTTAACTGATATCCCTTAAAACTCCTGGTCTGTTTTCACATGGACTGCCTGCAGGAATTATTGCTCTTTTATTAATTGCCTGTAATGTGCAAATCAAAGAACTATGGGCTAGGGATACAGGCACGGATACAATGCTGGAGAAGGCACTCCCTGCTCTCAAAAGAGCAAATGGAAGAAAGGGAGGGGAATGTTGCAAAGGGAAGAGATGAAAGAACGGATTCCCAACCATGGCACTGGCATCATAAGACTGCCAGGCAGAGAGATCCTAGGGAGGAGACTCCATCTTTTTCCAACTTTGTGGCTGATGTTACTTTGTAACCATGTAATCCGAGGAGCCTGAGCAGAAGTGCAGGGCAGATGCTCAAAGCTACCACCATGAATGGCTTATCCTCTACCTGTAAGTTTAATTTACTTTAAACACAAGTTAGGGACTTTTCTTCTATTTGTACTTAATTGTAATTATATATTTATCTTGTGAGTGTTGGTCCATCTTTTCAAACTTTAAAAGTGTTTTGTTTCATTGTTTAACCTGATTCTGCAAGAGTCCGATTCTACAGTGTCAACACTCCCAGCTCTGAACCTCCCACAAATGGAATGAACATGCCTTCTAGGTCACTAATAAAAGCATTAAATGGGAATTGATCCTGGACAGGTAGCGGTGTGATAGAAATGCAAGGTCAGGGCGCACCTGCGTGGCACATTCAGTTAAGCATTGGACTCTTGATTTCGGCTCAGGTCATGATCTCAGGGTCATGAGATCTAGCTCCACGTGGGGCTCTGTGCTCAGCACAGAGTCTGCTTGATATTCTCTCTCTCCCTATCCCTCTGCCCCTCCTGCTTTTGCTCTCTCTCTCTCTAAAATAAATTTAAAAAAAGAAGAAAGAGAAAGAGAAAAAAGAAAAGAAAGAAAGAAAGAAAGAAAGAAAGAAAGAAAGAAAGAAAGAAAGAGGAAAGGAAGGAAGGAAGGAAGGAAGGAAGGAAGGAAGGAAGGAAGGAAGGAAGGAA
>NW_023200872.1:0-830 GCF_002007445.2 Ailuropoda melanoleuca
GAATGCTTCCTTTTCCTCTCTCTCTGCCTGAGACATAAGGGGATTTTTCTCTGATTATTCACTGGGAGAACTTGCAAGAGCTCCAGTAGGTAAAACTCACAAAAGTGTGGTAGCCCTCCAATGACTAGGTCCCCCTGGAGTTTTCCTCTCGCAAACTTGTACATAAAGTCCCTAGCAATTTGTCAGTGACATGTCAGGTTTTCCTATCTGCCACCTGTTCCCCTGGAGGTTTGTTTGTGGATTTCCACTAGGTAAGGTGCCATTTTCTGTATGTGCCTCCCTGCCTCTCTGATTTTGGAGGCAGATTTTTCCCTGTGTTATGGACTGAATGTTTGTGTCCCCCAATGTGAGGGTACCATGAGGAGCCTTTGGGAGATAATTAGGGTGGAGCCCTCAGAAATGGGATTAGAGCCCTTGTAAGTGTCAGGAGAGAGCTTGCTGCTCCTCTCTCTGCCCTTTGCCATATGAGGAAGGATACACCAAGAAGACAGCCATGCACAAACCTGGAAGAGGCCTCTTACCAGAACACAACCATGCTGGCACTCTGATCTTGAGCTCCAGCCTGCACAACCGTGAAAAATGAATTTATGTTGTTTATAAGCCTCCCAGTCTATAATAGTTTGTTATAGCAGCCCTAACAGTCTAAGGCATTCTCTGANGGGCATTCTCTGACTCTAGTTCCCTTATGGATCTAAGAACAGTTGGTGATTTTTCAGTTCGTCCAGTTTTTCTAACTTGCTGTTAGAACAGAGCGGTAACTTCTAAGTCTCATGTGTCAGACCAGAAATTTCAAGACCTGAAAATTTACATCAAAATTTATTCTACATATC
>NW_023200873.1:0-516 GCF_002007445.2 Ailuropoda melanoleuca
AGTACATCCCTGGTTTCTGATGTAAAGTTCGATGCTTCATTAGTTGCGTGTAACACCCAGTGCACCATGCATACGTGCCCTCCTTACTACCCATCACCAGTCTATCCCATTCCTCCACCCCCCTCCCGTCTGAAGCCCTCAGTTTGTTTCTCAGAGTCCATAGTCTCTCATGCTTCATTCCCCCTTCTGNTTCATTCCCCCTTCTGATTACCCCCCCCTTTCTTTATCCCTTTCTTCTCCTACGGATCTTCCTAGTTCTTATGTTCCATATTTTTTAATTGGTTGGTTTGTTGTCTTATTGTTGAGTTTTATGTGTTCTTGGTCTATTTTGGATAACAGTCCTTTATTGTGCATTTTGCAAATGTTTTCTGCTGGTCTATGACTATCTTTTCATTCTCTTTACTTTGTCTATTATATAGAAGTTTTTAGTTCAGTAAAGTCCAGTTTATCAGTTTTTTCTTTCATGGATTATGCCTTGAATGTTGTGTCTAAAAGTCATCACCATACCCAAGATTA
>NW_023200874.1:0-1444 GCF_002007445.2 Ailuropoda melanoleuca
TTTAAAAATAACTATAATGTTTAGAACAGATAGTAGTCACTCAATAACTATTAGCTATTTAATAATATTCTCATGTAATTCTAATATATTTTAAAAGATTACATTGGGAATGTAAAGTTAAGTCACATAAAAGATATATAATAAATAGTTAAGAGTGTGTAAAATGCTAGTCTTTGTTTCAACCCCTTCACTCAGTGTTCAGCTATCACAGAAACTAAATTTTTTTCAGGGGGCTAAAAGACCTTTTATTCAAAGTTCTATTCTAATATTTGTCTTATTTTTTTCTGGAACTACATTTTTAACTTTAAGTCATAAAACTCTTAATATATTTAGAAAGTGTTTGGCTTGATTTTTCTTCTATTTCTTCCATTTCTATGGTCACTGAGCAAGAATGTTTCATTTGGTTGTAACTGAAGACTTTGTTCTATGTGCCTAATGTTTAGTTCTTATTTTTTTTTAATCATCCTTGAAATATATTTGCAAGGTCTTTCATTTATATTTTCCAGAGACTCTGACAAATCTCCAGTTCACATACGTAAAATATGAGCAGTGGTTCATTAGGTAGACAAGGAAAGAAAACTTTGGAAACTACATGAAAGACTAAAATTCACTGGAGCTGTAGACCCATTCAATGCTGTCTTTACCTGAGAGTTGTTTTGTTCTTTTCTTTGTTTTGTAATTGGGTAACTATTATGGTAAGGAATGTAAATGGGAAAACCTATAGGGAAAAACTTTCAAGCCATTCAAAGCTAAATGCAGTGTCTTTCTAATACTCTTTGATGTTAGTTTATCATTTAAGTCAAAAACTTTGATTGAGAAAGGACAGTTAGGAATTTGAAATATTAACAAGTGCATTTTTAAAATTATTGTAATCTTTTTTTTTTTTTTTAACCAACTGCTCCATTATTATTTAAGGTTACGACAGAGGATGATGAGGTTATGGTCCAAGAACGTGAAGACAAACCCACTAGCACTAAATTAAAAAGATGGCAAATGAGCTTTGAATAGATTTTATAAAATCTAAGCAGAAACAGTAGCCTTGAAAGCCTAAGCTTTAAATCCGATGGAAGTTGTGGTAGCAAAGTGGACAGGAGGTGGCTGAGGGAGAGAAAGTGCTGAGTTCCAAAGCCTTTATGTCAGGGATAAAAACACCGGAAGAAATTCCCATACAAATACACAGAATCCCCAGGCATGAGGAATATTATAAAATAATTGAGAGAAGAGCAATAGAATAAGTCCTAAACATTCCCTGAGAAAGCACCTATAGCCCATGTGAGTAGGTAAGGCTATCTCACTTCTCAGTTTGCAGCCCAGAAGGAATGGCCTGGAAGCTGTGGGTCTTGGCAGGATGAGCCCTGGAGTAGCACANAATGATCGGTAGGGAAGAAAGGGATAAAGAAAAGGGGGGTAATCAGAGGGGGGAATGAAACATGAGAGACTATGG
>NW_023200875.1:0-261 GCF_002007445.2 Ailuropoda melanoleuca
AGGTTACAGTCTCTGGTAGACCACCCAAAGAAGAGAGCGAGCACTAGCAGGTACTAGAATTCCTGGTTCCGCGCAAAACCGAGGGTGCTTCCACCTCAGAAGAGGTGCAAAGTCCACGAATACCAAATGAGAGAAATATGACAAAGCCACGTAGTTATTTTGATAAATAAAAATCTAGTTACAACAAGCCTGACATCATATTTCTTTTTTTTTTTTTTTAAAGATTTATTTATTTATTTGACAGAGATAGAGACAGCCAGC
>NW_023200875.1:306-717 GCF_002007445.2 Ailuropoda melanoleuca
GAGGAAGAAGCAGGCTCATAGCGGAGGAGCCTGATGTGGGGCTCGATCCCATAACGCCGGGATCACGCCCTGAGCCGAAGGCAGAAGCTTAGCCGCTGTGCCACCCAGGCGCCCCTGACATCATATTTCAAATTACACCTTTGAAGTTTCTATAATCATTGGTGTCTGCTATGCTTTCTTATTTAAGTGTTAGAGTGTATTGGTCGAGAGGAATAAATATGCCATCAGGAATTCATGGGGAAACGTTGTATTTTAAAAAGGAAAATTTTTTAAAGAGTTTCTATTTATGAAAGGGAGAGGGAGAGAGAGTGAAAAAGAGAGAGAGAGAGAGAGACAGCACGAGAGAGAGCACAAGCCAGGGGAGAGGGAGAAGCAGGCTCCGCACTGAGCAGGGAGCCTGACCTTGATCCC
>NW_023200876.1:0-822 GCF_002007445.2 Ailuropoda melanoleuca
CACTCCAACCTCTTGCTTCCGCCATATCATCTCCTACCACCTCCTCTACAGCCAAGTCTCCTTCTGCCTCTCTCTTATAGGAACACTTGTGATCCCATTTAGGAAGCACCTGGATGATCTGGAATAATCCTCCCTCTCCAGGTCTTTAACCTCATCACATCTGCAAAGTCCCTTTTGCCATATAAGTCAACATTCACTGGTTCTAGGGATTAGGACACAGATAACTTTGGGAGCCCTTAGTCAGCTGAGCACACCAGTCTTATTTCATAAGGAGAAATTTCTTATTGTTTTCATTGTATCCATTCATTTAAAAATTATTGAGTGCATCTTATAAATATATTCGAGGCAGGGCACCTGGGTCGCTCAGTCAGTTAAGGGTCTGCCTTCAGCTCAGGTCATGATCCCAGGGTCATGCTGGGGAGCCTACTTCTCCCTCTCCCTCTCTTGCTCTCTCTGTCAAATAAATAAATCAAATAATCAATCAATCATTCAATTTGAAGCAAAGCACTCTACAGTGGAATGTTAATAATTGCTGTTTTGCAAATTCAGGAGTTCCCTGGGTGAAATCTGTCCCCCGCACACTGAGAGCAAGGAGAAACCAAAGAAAGAGGCAGGCTCTGCCAGAGGGAAGGTGGCAGGTTTAATAAGCAAGGGAACTTACATATGAGACTTGTCTTAAGTGGCTGCAACACAAAAAGATCTCTGCACCCATCATCAGAATCCTAGAACTTTATATAGAGGTCATATTGCAGTTCAGTCACATGTACCATCCAGGTGGTCTTAACAATGCTTTATTCCCTCAAGGCTATGCCCTTGAAAATG
>NW_023200877.1:0-719 GCF_002007445.2 Ailuropoda melanoleuca
CTCCAGATACTATGGGGCACAAGAAAAAGCCAGGGTTCAAAAGGGCAACTAGAATATAAAGGAATTAATCTGCTAAATGATGGGAGACCTACTGGAATATTCTCCAGGATTGGAGGTGAGTGCAAGCATCATTGTTTATGTTCCCCCTCTACCTGGATAATGCAGATTAAAGAAGAGTCTGGATGCTCTGGATGGCATGTTGCCCTAATGTGCCCTAGGACTCTCCTTGATTTCTTGATTGTCCCATTGTTTGTTTAGTAACATGTTTTTCAGCCTCCACATGTTGTTGTGCTTTCCAGTTTTTTTTTCTCATCATTATTTACTATTTTCAGACCATTGTGGACAGAAAAGATGCTCGATATGATTTTAATCTTGTATTGAAACTAGATTTGCTAGTCCATTTCACAACCATTGAAATGGGAACCATGGAATGNATGGGAACCATGGAATGGTATAACTGATTTGTATCTGGAAATCTGTTATAACGTTATTGTTCTAGTGCATTTATCTTCAGAAACATGTGTATTAAGCTAAGTTAAAATAACCTTGCATTTTTTTGAGCATCCAGCAATGGGGTCAAGTAGTATGTGGTGAAAATCTCATTCATTCCATATTATCTTTGTAAATCTCAAATACTGATTTTATTATTTTTTTAAATTTATTCATTTGACAGAGAGACAGCCAGCAAGAGAGAGAACACAAGCAGGGGCAGTGGGAGA
>NW_023200878.1:0-345 GCF_002007445.2 Ailuropoda melanoleuca
GACAGCATCATTATGCCTAGATCTAAAATTAATCAGAAGTAAAAATCAAGATGAAAACCAATCAACTCAATCTATTTTCTCCTGTGATTCCTGTTTGTTACATTGCACCTTCAAAATCATGACCCTGAGATCTGAAAGAGTCATCAAAGTAAAACTAAAGGCACAGAATTAAACCCTTGACCCTTACTGTCAGCAAATGAGCATTCTCTTCCTCCAGCAGTACAAGAAGTAGACACCTGACAATCAAAAGCAAAGTCAAAGCCTTTGAAGCCAAAAATCTGTGGGATTTTCTATTAATTCCTCCAGACATGAAGTCCAGGAGGATTTCCAGAATCCTCCAACTGA
>NW_023200878.1:489-689 GCF_002007445.2 Ailuropoda melanoleuca
AAAAAAGAAGATAGTTCTGTGGACCATGCCATTTGGAAAAAAAAAAAAAAAACCCTTTCCAACTGCGAGTCTGAAAAAAGTACCCACATTACCTATGTTCAGGGGTTTTCTACAGGCTAGTGTTGTGTTAGTGCTTAAGGACACAAAAATGAAAGGCTTGGTCTCAGCCCTATCCAGAGGCTTGCATTCAAAGAACCTTC
>NW_023200879.1:0-900 GCF_002007445.2 Ailuropoda melanoleuca
CCCCAAATAAGGCTCTTCCTTCATCTTGTTGTTTTCCAGGAAAATACTCGTTTACATTTTTTCCCAAAATTTTGAGAGATTTTCATTCCATTGTACCCTTGCTAGCCCTAGCAGCAGGACTGGGAGGAACAGACAAAAGGGAGCATCTAAGCGTGATGTTAGCAGGAAGGAGAAAGAGGAGAGTGAGCATGAGCTGAAGTCCTGAGCAGGGGATGGAGGCCAGCACCAGCACCCACCTGACCCAGGGGATGGGGTGATGTTGGCTCGTTGGTGTGGTGTGCACTCACCATGGTGGGGAAAGGTGCTAGAGTGGAAAGGACGGGAAAAGCTAACCTGTCATAGAAAATATGTACTCATACGCTTATCTGTGCTGGAATACAATTTCTTAATCTTTCAGAAAACGTCTAAAATCAGATACAATTGAAATACTTTGTGTATGCGGTAGATTTGCAGAATGAGCATAGCTTCGGACATCACTGACTGTGTATTCGTTTCCTGCGGCCGCCACAGCAGATCACTGCAAAGTCAGTGCCTTAAAGCAACAGCAGTTCGTCCCCTCTCAATTCTGGTGGTTAAACGTCCAAAATCAGGGGTTGGTAGACTCTGGTGGAGCATCTTTCCCTGGCTCCTGAGGCTCCTGGTGGTTCCCAGAGACCCTTGGCCGTCCTTGGCCTTTGGGGCTGTGTCACTGCGGTCTGTNCGGTCTGTCTCCGTCACCAGAGGCTTAGCTGTCCTGGTGTCCAAATGTCCCTTTTTTACAAGGACGCCGGTCACTGGATTAGAGCCCATCTCAATCCAGTCTGCCCTCATCTTAATTTGATGGCATCTACAAAAGTCCTATTTCCAAATAGGGTCACACTCACTGGTAGGCGGGGTAGGACTTCAACGGGCCTGTGGAGG
>NW_023200880.1:0-610 GCF_002007445.2 Ailuropoda melanoleuca
TACCGGAGAGATTCAGACCATTGTAACTGACATCTCCTCAGTATTCGATACTGTTAGCTGCTCGGTGCTTTTTGTTTGTTTGTTTAAAAAGAGAAATTGATTTTATTCTGATACTATTGCCAAGAATAGGGTAGAGAGCAAAGACCAGCCGTAGATACTCAGCTCCACTCTGACAAAAAGTAGGAGAACTTTTAAAGAGAGAGGGCAAGTGGATCTTAGGCAATCTGATTTCCAATTGGCTTTACCCAAAGGAAAAGTAAACTTTCTCCTGTCTCCATGATAGGAGGTAGTTGTGCAATTTGGAACACCAAGGCTAAGCTCCCAACTTCCCACAGAAACTGTGAGATAGGGGCACTTCTTCTATGATCATTACATTGCAACGGGTTGGCTCCCAGATCCTTGAACAAATCCTGGCAANGTCCTGGCAAGAGGCTTTTAAAAAATTTTGGGGGACTCAAAGGGGCAGGGAAAGAATTTACAACGACAAGTTTTGTAAAGAAACAGTCCAAAAAAGGGAAGTCAGAAGCCTAGAGTCGGGAGGAAGCTTGTCTAATGTTTTGTCCCGCTGAGGGGAATGTCGAGGCTATCTTCACTAGAGTTTCTGTCCTTC
>NW_023200881.1:0-855 GCF_002007445.2 Ailuropoda melanoleuca
TTGTGCACAGACTTAGTCAGCAAGAGTCCTTAGTCATAACATCAAAAGTTAAACTAGTGTAATATGAAAGTATTATTTGCAATATATTGAAGAAGTTCTGTTTCACATTATCAACCATTCTGATACACAGGAAATATAAGCAAAAGTCCTTACAGTTCACTTCCCTTACTTAAAATGTGTATAATGATGTGACCAGTTTATTGGCTAGGAAAGTGTATCAATTTCCCATTTTTGCATGGCATACTTAGTAGATCAAAACAATACTCATTTATTATTTCACAGTTCTGTAGATCAGAATTCTGGGTTGGCTCAATTGGGTTTTCTCTTTGTGGTTTCACAAGTCTAAAATCGTGGTATCAACCTGGCTCTGATCTCATCTGGAGCTTAGAGTCCTCTTTCCAGCTCATGTGGCCATGGAAGAATAAATTTTCTCAGCTGAGTATATTTGCTTATCAGTGAGGGCTCACTCAGATCCTGGAGGCCACCTACTTGCTTGCCATGTGGCTTCTTCAAAGCCAGANATACTTGCTTGCCATGTGGCTTCTTCAGAGCCAGAGTGACACAATGAGTCCTTCTCAGGCTTTGGATCTCTCTGACTCCTTCTGTCTCTGACCTCTATCTATGACCAGAATTAAAGGACTCATATGATTAATTCAGGCTCACCTGGATAATACCCCTATCTTAAGATCCACTGATTTGAGACTTTAATTACATCTGTAAAATCCCTTCACAGCAGTACCTAGATTAGTGTTTCATTGAATGCTGGGAGAAATTCTGTGTACAACAGGGGCCAGGAATCGAAGGGGCCATCTTAAAATTCTACCTACTATAAGGTTCAAATGGGATCAAGCATAT
>NW_023200882.1:0-5963 GCF_002007445.2 Ailuropoda melanoleuca
CCCATGGAGACGCTCAGGGAGCTCGGGCAGAGCCCCAGCCTGGGGACTGGGGGGTCCTACCCGGCTGTTGGGTGCCTGCATCGCCACCTCCTGCCGGGCCCTCGCCATCTTCATATTCGGCCACACCTTCCGGCCGCAGCTCGGGGCTCGGGGGCTGCTCCGCTCCTACCATGTTCAGCGGCGCGTACTCGCTTATCCGGAACTGGAGTATGGAAGGGTCTGAGGACAGGACTCCTGTACCCTCTCGACCCGCCTCCAATCGGCAGGGTCCCCTCCCACCGCCTTACTCCGCAAAGCTCGGCTCCGGGTGCCTCGCTCCAAGCCACGCCCCCCAGCAGCCCGCCAGACTCTGGGCACCTCCACCCAAGCCATGCCCCTAGAGTTCCTCACTCAAAGCAGCACCCCAGAACCCTCCATCGCGGCCCCCTTCCCCCTCCTTCGCCCCGGGCCCCGCCTCCTGCCTGCTGGCCCCGCCCCACAGGTGCGGCTCGCCGGGCCCCCGCCAATCCCCACAGACACTGACCCGCAGGCCGCTCCCAGAAGGCGGGGCGGCGGCCTCGGTCCACTCCAGGAGCCGCACTGTGGTGGCGCTGGAGCTGGCCGCAGGTCCCGCGCTTAATTGCGGCAGAACGGTGGCCGTGACAGGTACGCTGCTGGCCACTCGCTCCGGAGCGGCCACATGGATCGGCTCCCGCGGAAAACAGGAAACATCCAGGGCACTGCTGGGCAGGCCGAGGGTGGCCGAGCCGGCTGCGAACAAATACACAGACAGACATGACACAGGTGAGCCCGGTGGTCCTGCCCCATGCATGTGTGTAGGCAGGTGAAAGTATGTCCTTCCCGGGACCACACCTGCATAGGCAGGTATGGGAATGCTCCTCCCCCCAGGCCCCTGGCTTGGCCCACCTGGGATGATGAAGGCAGTAGCCGGCAGGTGAGAGCTGGAACTTGGGCTGTCTCTGGCCACCAGGTGCACGTTGACCTCTCCTGTGGAGGGCCCCTTCAGTGTCCTCAGCAACTCCATTTCAGCATTCCCCTCCATCCTGGTAGGCCTACAAGCTGAAAACGACCCCCAGGGCGATCAGGGAGGGAGGAGGCTTCTTTGAGGAGGAGCTGGTCACCCTCAGGCTGGTAACCTGCAGAGAAAAGCCTCAGCCTTGAGGAGAGCAGGGTGTCTTAGGAGACCAACATTAAATCTGGCTCCTGGCTCTAACCAGGTCATCCAGGTGAGGCCGGGCCCTGCATCTCCCCCAGACTCTGGAAGATGGGCATGAGTGGTGGTGCTTTGTAAACTGTGACATACAGGTACAGAACTGACTCTGGGGAGTAGGTCTCAGGCCAAGGTTGTGTCTGGCCAGCTGTCCATGACAGAGCCCAGGCTAAGTCCTAACTCCCCTCTTCTTAACCCCTACCTCTAACGCCACTAGAATCAATCTCTTCTTCCTGTGGGGATTTAGAGCTCTTAAGTACCAGGTTTGCTCTCACTCGTAAGGTCCATTTTCCTGGGAGGTGATCTTTCCCAGTCACATCATTTTATGCCCCCTGCCCACAACCCTTCCAACCCCAAGCACAGGGTGAGCACTATAACATCTGTTGAACAAATGCATATATGTGAAGAGCAAAGAGGTGTTGTCTGAGAACCCAGGCAGTGCATGACTTTGCTATATAATAAAGCAAGGGCAAAAAGGGTATTTAATAAAGAGGTGGTTGAGCAAGTAAATATATGGGGAAAAAAGACCTAATGACATAACAACTATACTTAATATCTATCATTTATTTAACTCCTAAAACATATTGGCTGCTCTTCTAGTGCCTTACCAGCACTGTCCAGTAGAACTTTCTGTGAATTTTCTGTATATGTCTTATGCCTACATTGTCCAACACAGTAGCCCCTTGCCACATGTGGTTACTGAGCACCTGAAATGTGGCTAGTGTGCATGAAGAACTGAATTTTTTTAATCTTAAATTAAATTTAAATAGTCACAGTGGCCATAGTTGGACAGTAAAACTTTACACATATTATAACTGGCCTGTTGATTCTACCTGCAAAACACATCTCAGAGTCTGACTTCTCTCCATCTCCTGGCTGCCATCAGCTCTCCTTGGACTTCAGAAACTGCCTCCTACCTCATCTCCTTTCTTCCTCTCTTGCCCCCTACAGCCTATTCTCCAGTAAGAGAAAGCTTTAAAAATGTTAAGCGACATCACCTAATTTCCCTACCTAAAATTTTTCCACGGCTCTCCATTGCCCTTAGAATAAAATCAAAGTGCTTCACCCTATAGAATTTGACCCCTGTCCTCCTCTCTGATCTCATTCTCCACCACTCTTCCCGTTTTCCACCCCCCAAAAATACTGGTTTCCTTCTCCTCTTTAACAAACACTCCCACCTCAGAGCCCTTGATCCTTGTTTTCCCCTCTGCTTAGAATGCGCCTCCCCAGGCTCTCTGCTTGACTGCCTGTTTCTCATCCTCCAGGCCTTGGCTCAGTGGTCACCTCCTCAGAAGAGGTCTTTCCTGGCCATTCAGTTTAAGCAGCATACCCCTTACCCACGCTAGTACTGCTCATCCTATTACTGTGTTTATTTCCTTTGTATCCTTCATTATAATCAACAGTGATCTTCATTTACTTATTTGTGTGTGATCGGTCATCCCCATAGAAATATAAGTTCCACAAAGGCAGACTTGTATCTGTCTCGTTCACTGCTATGTAGCCAGCCACTGGAATTCTGCCTGCACATAGTAGGTGCTACGTAAATACGTGTTGGATTTCAGTAACTTCAACTTGTTAATAAAAAGCTCTGAACGTGTGATTGATACCTGGTTACTTTAAGGTGTTGGCAGTGCTTGACAATGGCCTCTGGCATACAAGTTAAAGGAAAACATGGCCTCGGCTCCAGATAGACATAACACATGTGAATCTCAGCTCCAGCACTTAACACCTGTGACTCTGAGTAAGTAGTTTATCTGATGTGAGCCTCAGTTTCCTTGTGTGTAAAATAAATGCAGTAATATCTACCTCAAAGGGTTCTGGTGAAGATCACATGCCAAAATGTGTAAAGTCTTGGTAGCAGAAGGCCTTCAACAAACACTAATCCACTCCCTTTTAACAGAAATTCCAGGGAGCTTGGTAGCTTCTGGCCGATAACATGGAAGCTACTTGCTAGCAAAGTCAGCTTGGAGGGGTTGCTGTCTCTCCCACTCCCCTCCCACCTGCTGTTCTTGGGCACTCTTTATTTTCCAGCTTTTCCTCCCTAAAACAGAGAGTCCATCCTCTATATTATATAACCAGGTAGGTAAAGGCTAGATATACAACCTTATTAATGGAGGCAACATTCAAACCAAAGTGTGTTTCCCTTTGTTAAAATTATAAAATAGAATTCCCTGAATTTCAATTATTTTGCTTTGCACAGCTGATATGCTTGTACCACTTTAAGTTCTTTTAGATAGAGTCAATCTTTTCATTCAAAACCTTGGCTGTCACTAAGAGTGAGCGTGGTTACTCCTGGAAGAGCTCCATTCCTGTTTTGAAACCTCTCACATGTTTCGGGGGTGTCCAGGAAGGGTGGCTGAGGGGACTGTCCTTCTCAGGTTTGTTGCCCTTGTTTCAGCAAACACTGGAGGGCCAACTAAATGTCAGCTCCATTCTTTGCTCTGGGAATACAGTCTCAAACAAGACAAAGTGCTTTCATGAAGCACATATTGTAGAAATAAGGGATAAGGTTGGGTTGGAGATGTAAACTGGAAAGCTGTCGCGTATAGCTGGCATTGAAGACCAGAGAACTGAGTATAAAGAAAAAGGTAGGAGCTTTGGAGCTCACCAAGATTTATAGATTGGGAAGAGGAAGATCTGGTAAAAGAGCCTGCCTTCAGTTCAGAGGGAATCCAGAAGAGTCTGAGGTTCTGGAGAACACAGGAGGAAAGTTTTCAGGACAGTGGGACTCCTGAACACTGTGAAATGCCACTGACAGATCAAGTCAGGTGAGGCCTGAGAGCTGACCATTGGGGCAATAAGGAGGTCCTTAGAAACCTTGACAAGAGCCACTTCCGAGGAGCTGTGGACACAAAAACCAGATCGGAGTGGGTTCTAGTGAGAGATCATGGATTAGCTCAATATTTACTGAGCACCTAGTATGCGACAGGTACTGTTCTAGGCAATGCAGATTTGTCAGTGAACAAAACAGACAAAAACCTCCGCCACACACTCGACATTCTAGTGAGGGAAACTGACAACATGGTTTGCTCCTCATAGGAGAATGGGAGAAAGGGAAGTGGAAACAATGGGACTGACAACTCTCTCAAGGAATTGTGATGTGAAGGAGAGCACATGGAATTGGGGGACAGTGTTTGGAGAGTGATGTGTTCTCAAGGAAGGGGCGTGGGGTCTTTGCTGGTTTGTTTTTAAATAGGAGATGTTACAGCATGTTTGTATCTGATGAAAATGAGCCCATGGAGAGGATAAAAATGGACAGTGCAGGAGAAAAAGAATAGTTCTAGAAGACAAGCCCTTGAATGTGCAGGAGGAAAGACGATCCAGGGCGTCTGTGGTGTTGGGACCCATCACATGTACTTGTGGCTCCTGGCTCGAGGCACCTATTGCTTCTGAGTCCTTCCTCCCCAGCTAGACCATGAGTTTTTCTGAGGCCTGTAACTGCTTTCTCTGTGATTTGAATTCACTCTTCCTCTCCTGCTGCCACCCCTTGTGTTTGCAGCTCACGGAGCATTTTCATAAACATTGTCTCACTTGGTACACACAGCAGCACAACCGGTCTGAAATGGCTCCCAGCCCCAAGGCACGTGCCAGGAACCCATCCGCTCCTACCCCTATGGCCTGATCACACCCTCAGAACCCCTCTCCTGTGTCCTCTGCACACATTGTTCCTTCTGCTTGGTGCCTTTCCACATCCCATAGGTCTGGAAAAATCTCAATCATCCTCCAAGATCCAGCTTGAGCGACCCCTCTTCTTTGAAGCCTTCCCAGAATCCACCCCCAAACAAAGTTAATCATCCCCTCGGCTGTGCTCCACTCCACCACAGTTTAACCATGCATTAACTTGTCTGTCTCACCCAGAGATGGAACAAAGAAGCTGATGTGTAAAAAGCCCGGCAGAGAGGCTGCACTCAACAAATCGTTGCTGAATGAATGAATCCCAGAGCTGGGAGTAAAAAGTGGTCAACGTGTAAGAAACAATGGTATGGAAATCCATAGAAGGTTTAACCATTCTTGCCTTAGGGGCTAGAATTCCATTTTCCCCCCAGGCTGTGCTGCTCAGAGGCTAGGCGAGGAGGGGATAAAGTGGGAGGTCCCGGCTGCCCTGAAGGTTGTCAGGGGCAGCCCTCAGCTGTCAGCTTCTCTGGATACTGCCCTCAGCCAGGGGAGCTGCCTCACCCAAGTGCCCTCTCCTGGAAACAGCCATCCTGTTAGACCAGCTGGTAAGGGGAATAAAGGCCTCACCCCTTGTCTCAATTTGGGATACCTCAGCAGGGCCCTGTTGGCTCCAGAGCTTCCCCTGGGACAGGCTGAGGCCTCTGCTGAGACTACATTGGCTGTTCAACTTCTGCCCACCACCTGCTGTCTTCCCTGTCCTACAGGTGATATTCCCAAGGGCACACCAGTAAACTAAACATGCGCTCGCATCTCCCTCTCGGAGTCTGGTTCCTGGGAACCCGACCTAAAAGAGCCATTTGGGTCCCGGGGCCAGAGCGGTGACTGGCACATAGCATATGCTCAATAACTATTTATTGAATGAGTATGTCCCTGTTTATTTTCTCGTCGTCTCTCTACTAAGGTTCCTCCCAACTGCTTGCCCTTCAAGGCCTCGTATACAACAGACGCTCAATAAAAGCCCTGGCTCTAGGTGTTGGGGGTGGGGAGCAACACATAATCAGAGCCTCAGCGAGGCTGAGCGCCACAAACTTGGGGCCTGCCCCCCGCAGCCGCGGCCGGGACGCGGGAAGGGGGCAAG
>NW_023200883.1:0-651 GCF_002007445.2 Ailuropoda melanoleuca
TCTGTCTGAGGCTAAACTTGCTTGAATGTTCATCCAATAATTCAGTAATACTTAGAGCTGCATAAAATCATTCTTCTTAATTTTATTTGGAGGCATTCTCCTTATTTGAAAATTTAAATATACCATTATATTTTGGGGAGTTCAGAAACAGAATTAGGATATGTCAATTAACTTATTCATTCAAAAATTGCTTATTGAGAATAAGGCACCACGCTAGATTCTAGGAAAATCATTCTCAATAAGAAAGACATGAAGCCTGGATTCTAGGAAAATCATTCTCAAGAAAGACAAAGAACTTACACTCTGATTGAGGAAATAGGCAATTGCAATAAGAGTAATAATAATAATAATCACACAAAAATTTGTATTTATTTGTGATAAGGTGTTAGGAGACACATGAGAGGAACTTTTCATGTTAAAGATTTTTTTTAANTTTAAAGATTTTTTTTAAGAGAAATTTCATTTATGCTGGAAATTCTGAGTATAGTCTTTTTTGATTTAAAAAAAAAATGTGGAATAGGGGCGCCTGGGTGGCACAGCGGTTGAGCGTCTGCCTTCGGCTCGGGGCGTGATCCTGGCATTATGGGATCGAGCCCCACATCGGGCTCCTCCGTTATGAGCCTGCTTCTTCCTCTCCCACTCCCCCTGCTT
>NW_023200884.1:0-728 GCF_002007445.2 Ailuropoda melanoleuca
TACCCGCGGCTTGCAAACGCTCGCTGATATCCCATTCGAACGCGCCGCGTCCCAGCCACGTCTCACCCGCGCCTTTCTTCAGTTCACACAATCGCACGGAGCTTTCCTTTTTGCGTGCAGGTGGCCATAAGAGGTAAGAGACTCCTTGACACGGCCGTAGAAAGTCTCTGGGTTGTAGTCGTCTTGAAGCAATACATTAAGGATCTGAACTTGACGTTCTTTTCCAATTTTCCACGGGCATCAGAAACAGTGCCTGCGGCCTACTGTTCTGGAATCCGCGGTACTTTCCATGCTTCTCTGTAGAAGATGGAACGTGGCTCCACACGGTCCCTCGGGCCTTCTGAAGGCCTTGCTTCCGGCTAATGCAGTAGGAGCTTTGTCACTCTGTCGCCAGGTCCCAAGAGCTTCGAGGATTTCAAGTCGTTCACGTATTAATGGGAATTTCACCGTCATCTGCTTCATTGCCGGCAGGTGCCTAAATCCAAACAGCCCGTGCTTCCGAGGGTCTGTGGTTTGCAACGTGCTCTTCACTCTTAATTNGCTCTTAATTCCTACCCCAGCTAGCATTTGTTGTTTTCAGGCAAAGACACCAACCCCTGCCAACTCCAGCACGTCGACACTGTATTCTCGATGCAGCAGCCAGAATGGTACCGTTTAGACCAACTAGCCTGGCTGCGTCGCTTCTCTGCCGAAGACGTCACTGGGACTCCTGACCCCAGAGATGTCCT
>NW_023200885.1:0-548 GCF_002007445.2 Ailuropoda melanoleuca
CTCTATGCTGGACTGGAGGGGTTTTGTTTTTGTTTTTGTTTTTAATGCATCACTCCTTTGAGTTCTAATTCGTGAACTACTTCATCACTGACCTTGTAAGAAAGAAATGTAAATCACTGACCTACTTGAAAACTCACCTTTTTTGAACATCTCCTTAGTTCATAATTCCCTTTGTGCCTGGCATATTTTACTTGTGTGGAGTTTGTGAACATGTGAATTATGACTCCAAATCCCAATTCTCACCAAGGCCGTGCAGAGGAACACATGAGGGCTACCTCATCACAACGAAGGCCTCCATGTNGTGCAGAGGAACACATGAGGGCTACCTCATCACAACGAAGGCCTCCATGTCCACACAGCTTCAACGTATTAGGGCTGCTCAATTTGTGTATCTAGAAAGCTTACAGCTAGATGGGTGGGAGGAGCAGACGAGGCCTGCAGTGTGCCCTTATATCTGGGATCCATGAGTCAGGGTTTGTTCACTTGTGCATGGCAATCATAGCATGGGTGTGGTACGACAGAGTCCCTCAGAAATCTGTGACTTCAAG
>NW_023200886.1:0-168 GCF_002007445.2 Ailuropoda melanoleuca
GGAAATTCAAATCAAAACCACATTGAGATACCACCTTACGCCAGTTAGAATGGCAAAAATTGACAAGGCAAAAAACAACAAATATTGGAGAGGATGTGGAGAAAGGGGATCCCTCTTAGACTGTTGGTGGGAATGCAAGTTGGTACAGCCACTTTGGAAAACAGTGTG
>NW_023200886.1:208-1251 GCF_002007445.2 Ailuropoda melanoleuca
GGGGCGCCTGGGTGGCACAGTGGTTAAGCGTCTGCCTTCGGCTCAGGGCGTGATCCCGGCGTTATGGGATCGAGCCCCACATCAGGCTCCTCCGCTATGAGCCTGCTTCTTCCTCTCCCACTCCCCCTGCTTGTGTTCCTTCTCTCTCTGGCTGTCTCTCTCTCTGTCAAAGGAATGAATAAAATCTTAAAAAAAAAAAAAAAGTTAAAAGTGGAGCTACCCTATGATCCAGCAATTGCGCTATTGGGCATTTACCCCAGAGGTACAGATGTAGTGAAGAGAAGGGCCATATGCACCCCAATGTTCATAGCAGCATTGTCCACAATAACTAAATAGTGGAAGGAGCCGAGATGCCCTTCAACAGATGACTGGATTAAGAAGCTGTGGTCCATATATACAATGGAATATTACTCAGCTATCAGAAAGAACGAATTCTCAACATTTGCTGCAACATGGACGGCACTGGAGGAGATAATGCTAAGTGAAATAAGTCAAGCAGAGAAAGACAATTATCATATGATTTCTCTCATCTATGGAACATAAGAACTAGGAGGATCGGTAGNGTAAGAAATAGCAGGGAGATCGGTAGGAGAAGGAAGGGAAGAATGAAGTGGGGTTACCAGAAGGGAGAATGAACCATGAGAGGCTATGGACTCTGGGAAACAAACTGAGGGCTTCAGAGGGGAGGGGGNAGAGGGGAGGGGGTGGGGGATTGGGATAGGCAAATTCTCCTATATGATTTACAACTTTGGTTCATTTTCCATTGTCTAAAATGTAACAATATGCGAATTAGTTTCCACACTTACATGTGCTTTATTCTATAAGAGGTGTAAGTACGTACAAAGTTTGCCCTGACAAACATATATAAGAAATTACAGGCCTTTTAAAGAACCATTACTTGGAATACAGAGTATGTGATTTGCTCAACATAATTACCTCCGGATGGACGGTATACTGTACTGAGTATGACCTTGTATTATCATGCATATTAGATTTAAATGTTGCCCTTATTTGAAGGTCTTTTTGATTTTTGACCTGAACTC
>NW_023200888.1:0-1629 GCF_002007445.2 Ailuropoda melanoleuca
CATTATGTAATGACAAAAATCAGCAATATAAACCTGATAGAATTTGTTCAATAGAACCCCCTTGCCATTATCAAATGCCTAGGGTGGCACTGAAGTTAAATAAGAATTAGCCTTGTCCTTGTAGAATAAGACCAAAATAAATAAATTTCTATATTTATTTCTAACCTACTCTCTTAACTCAGATCAATCTCGGCCATCATTAGATACCTGGGTGAACTGGGCTATCAGTAATTTTTGGCTTAAGATTTTTAGAGCTAATTCAGAATCTGCAGTATGTTCACTATTTAAAGAGGTCAAAAAAGTGATAGTACATATAGGATTATTATAATTCACAGAATTATAAGTGTGCAAGAAAATTCCCAGGCCCTACAATTACCCTAGGAAAAAGCAACGTTTCCATATCTTAATTAGTACTATAATCCAGACTCACACTGCTTACTATTGTCAAAAAATGAAAGAAAAAGAGAAAGAGACTAACAAGCTTCTAAGAGATGGAAGGGAGTGTGAAAATCTTAAAGTAAAAATATATATTTTCTTGCATTCAGTCTCACTAGGATTTTAGTCTATTGCAGTTATCAAAAAATCAATGAAACTAAACAACTGTGAGAAACCTCCACTCCCACCAAGCAGTTGATCATGATATTATGATTAACATAGTTCCAGGAAAATCTGCATTTGCTTCCTGCTTTATTTCATAGAGAGTAACATCCAAAGGATCTGCCTTATAAAATGTTAGAAAAATGCAATGATAACCCTCTTTATCAACTGTTTGAGGGTCCAATCTTCCCTATGCCACAGGCATAAAATCTTTTCATTTATCTTCTTCTTTGGAACCATTTTTTTGGACATTCTAATGCTGCATGAAATGTGGCCTTCATTTGACGTCATTTCCTTTCTCTCTAATAGCAGCTTTTTTGAGTTTTTTGTTTTGTTTTGTTTTTGGTACTTTGGACATTGGCTTTTGCTACCTCCTGCCTCTTGTTTCTAAATGTTTTAAAACTAAAAACTTTTTTGGTATGATCTTCCCATTATGCTCCCATTTCCTTCTGGTGTTGANTTTTTTGGTATGATCTTCCCATTATGCTCCCATTTCCTTCTGGTGTTGAAATAACTACCATAGAATCCTGGACTGGAGATTCTCTTAGGATTTCTGAAGATGCGGGTTCTAGTGAGAACAAATATCTCTGCTGCATGCTTCTCCCCCACACCTCCCCAAAAACAGGTTTCCCTAAAATCTTCAATTTTCCCATTTTCAGTTTTCCCATGAGTAACTTTTGCTAACTTCAATGACAGCAGAAACATTTTGCTGTCCAAAATGCATCGTCCACCAGTGCTCCATTTTTCTACTGTTCTACCCACATCGCTTTCTAGAAATCTCAGCTGAGCTTCTTAATTCACTCCCTCTTCTTTTCCACTAAGTGTAGGGTTTGTTACTGCTTACTGATTGATTTCATTTTCTTTTCCTTTTATTTATAATTCAGAGTTTTTTCCTAGCATGCTTTCCTAGAAGTCAAAAAGTTTGGAATTTACCAAAATTATTCATTTTTCAAATGTATTAAACTCCTCTGCTTTGTATGGCCCCAATAAGGAAATACATCAGATCCACAGCATACATCATAGAGTAAATCC
>NW_023200889.1:0-572 GCF_002007445.2 Ailuropoda melanoleuca
ATGTATCTTAAATTTCTTCTAAAATGGGATTAATAATATTATTTATCTTATAGAGTTATTTTGAGGATTAAGTGATCAATTCATGCAAAGCTCTTAGCGTCATGTCTTATTCACAGTATGTCTCCATTAACATTATTTTACAACTATTTGGAGCTTCTAGGGTTCTTTGCTTTGTCTCTTGATATTTTCAGCACATCAAGCTTGATGGGTGATATGTCCTAGAGTGTGGTCAACAGGGGCTTACNCTTACGGATAAGATGATTTTGGGAGAGATCTGAAGGCAGCGAGGCTGAAGACCATGTAGGTTTGGGGGGGGTAAAGAATATTTAGACAGAGGGATTAGTTGCAGGAAATGCCCTGAGGTGGGGGCATCCCTGAATGCTCTCTATAAAACAGTACCCATGTTACATTATGTGGTAAAAATATAAGGAGTAAAAGCAAAACATAGGAGCTCCAAATAATAGTGATGCAATGTTACTTAAGACTTATGATGAGTAAGATCAGGCAAAGACCCCCTCAAAAAAGGAGAATTACAGACCGATTTCTCTAATGAATATGGATGCCAAAATCCT
>NW_023200890.1:0-581 GCF_002007445.2 Ailuropoda melanoleuca
GACTCCCCACTAAGCAAGGAGCCTGACTTAGGGCTCGATCTCAGGACCCTGGGATCATGACCTAAGCCGAAGGCAGATGCTTAGCCAACTGAGCCACCCAGGTGCCCCAATTTAAGTGTTTTAAAGGACAACTGTATATATGAAAATATGAGAATTTTATAAGAATCCAAAAGTATTTTGTGACAAAAATTTCTGCTGTCATAAACCATGTACTTATTAATCTATTCTGTCCCATGTACAGATTTACACAGATTACTAAAACAAAATACCTAAATATTTTAAGTATATAATCCCATACAGGTAGAGAACAACTAACTGCATAAAGTCTATAAAATACAGCACAATGTATAATATGCAGAGCCTTGAGAGGTGGGAAACAAAATGGCAGTCAAGTCTATACGAAGATGAANGAGATGAAGTATAGAATGGTAAGCAAATATTTCAAATAGGTTAAAATATTTCAGTAGTATGCAGCAATACAAAAAAAATTATCTGTGCATCAGACCAAAAAAAAAAAAAGGTCAAATGTGGTGTTTGTTTCTCTAAGTTTGACATCTTAACAGAAAGATCAATATACTAAT
>NW_023200891.1:0-828 GCF_002007445.2 Ailuropoda melanoleuca
GCTGAGTAATATTCCATTGTATATATGGACCACAACTTCTTAATCCAGTCATCTGTTGATGGACATTTGGGCCCTTTCCATAGTTTGGCTATTGTGGACATTGCTGCTGTAAACATTGGGGTGCACGTGCCCCTTCGAATCCGTATTCTTGTATCCTTTGGGTAAATACCTAGTAGCACAGTTGCTGGGTCGTAGGGTAGCTCTTTTTTTTTTTTTTTTAAGATTTTATTTATTTATTCGACAGAGAGAGAGACAGCCAGCGAGAGAGGGAACANGAACACAAGCAGGGGGAGTGGGAGAGGAAGAAGCAGGCTCATAGCGGAGGAGCCTGATGTGGGGCTCGATCCCATAACGCCGGGATCACGCCCTGAGCTGAAGGCAGATGCTTAACCGCTGTGCCACCCAGGCGCCCCAGGGTAGCTCTTTTTTTAACTTTTAGAGCAATTTCCACCCTGTTTTCCACAGTGGCTGCACCATTTTCCATTCCCACCAACAGCGCAAGAGGGTTCCCCTTTCTCCACATCCTCGTCAACATCTGTTGTTTCTTTTGTGTCTCTCTCTCTTTTTTCAATTACAGTCTCTTTGTGATATAGCGTGAAATCAGGTAGTGTGATGCCTCCAGCTTTGTTCTTTTTTTTTTTTTGAAGATTTTATTTATTTGACAGAGAGACACAGCGAGAGAGAGAACACAAGCAGGGGAGTGGGAGAGGGAGACGCAGGCTTCCTGCTGAGCAGGGAGCCCGATGCGGGGCTTGATCCCAGGACCCTGGGATCATGTCCTGAGCCAAAGGCAGATGCTTTAACAACTGAGCCCCCAGGCGCCCCAGC
>NW_023200891.1:869-1119 GCF_002007445.2 Ailuropoda melanoleuca
TTGCTTTGGTTGTTTAGGGTCTTTTGTTTTTCTGTACAAGTTTTAGCATCATTTGTTACATTTCTGTGGAAAATGCCATTGGGATTAAAAAAAAAAGATTTATTCCTAGGTATTTTTTTTGGGGGGGTATTTTATTCTTTTTGGTGCAATTGTAAATGGGTTCGTTCGTTTGTTCGTTCGTTAGAGACAGCCAGGGAGAGAGGGAACACAAGCAGGGGGAGTGGGAGAGGAAGAAGCAGGCTCATAGCGG
>NW_023200892.1:0-786 GCF_002007445.2 Ailuropoda melanoleuca
GATGGAGGCTCCCTGCTGATCAAGGAGCCTGAGGCGGGACTGGATTCCAGGACTCTGGGATCAGGACCTGAGCCTAAGGCAAACACTTAACCACCTGAGCCTGAGATAAAGAATTCTTAAATGGAGTACAGAAAATGCTAATCAGTAGTGGAAGGACTGACAAAGTCGACTCATTAAATTAAGAACTTCTGATCATGAAAAGACATCATTAAAAGAGTGAAAAGGCAGAACACAAATTAAGAGATGTCATTTACAATTTGTATATCTGACAAAGGGCTTAAATCCAGAACAACAGAGTTTCTAGCATCTTAGAACAAACCAATAATTGTTAAAGGAAAATACTGACAAATTAAACTTCATCAATATTAAAAACTTCTTTTAAAGAAACAATAAATTGAATAGGCAAGCCACATATTGTGAAAAAATATTCACAAATATATACATGATCTGTGTCTAGGANCTGATCTGTGTCTAGGATATATTAACAATTCCTATAACCCAACAATAAATAGATAGCTAACAATTTAAAAATGTGGACAAAGTTCAACAGATACTTCACATAAGAAAAATGTCTCCTAAGTACACGAAAAGTGCTCAAATCATTAGTGATAAGAAAACTGCAAATTAGGGACGCCTAGGTGGCTCAGTCATTAAGCCTTTGGTTCAGGGCGTGGTCCCAGTGTTTTGGGATCAAACCCCACATCAGGCTCCTCCACTGGGAGCCTGCTTCTCCCTCTCCCACTCCCCTTGCTTGTGTTCCCTCTCTCGCTGGCTGTCTCTCTCTGT
>NW_023200893.1:0-5976 GCF_002007445.2 Ailuropoda melanoleuca
CACACACACACACACACACACACACATCTGCTTCCATGTTCGGCCCCCATCAAGGGCCAGTGGCTGCACCTTGATGCCCACGACAATGCCTTTATCCTGAATGGTACGAACGAAGGGAACACCATCATCATCTTTCTGGTAGAGTGTCTCATGGAAGAAGATGACACCTCCAATGCACTTCTTCACACGGTCATCAGCACTGAACAGGACCTGGCGGTATAACCGGCGGTTTTCCTCTGTGTTCTCCACTCCAATCTGGCTCAGCCGCTTGGCCATGCTGCCTGGGGGCAAACAAAAGAGGGGTAGCAAGCTCATCCCCAGGGCTCTCTGGCCACCTCTACCCAACCTAGCCACAGGCCCCCACCTACCAACAGACTCATCTGCGGCCAGAATGCCTTTGCCTGGGGCCACAATCCGGAGGGCAATGTCAGACAACTCCTTTTTCTGCTCCGCAGAAAGGGCTGGGTATGAGTGAGGCATGGTGACAGCTCTGTGGAATAGAGAAAAGATATAAAAGCTGGACCCGACCTACTACATCCCCTGTTTCCTTTCCTGGCCATATGAGTCAAATGGCCTCCCCCCACCTCCCAACAAGCATGGAGCTAGGAACAAGGCAGGAGTCCTTGGCATGGGTCCTGGGCAACACAGTGGCACCAATCCCTCTGACAGCTAGCAGGCTTAGGGCCCCAGTTCCCACATCTCCTTTTGTCCCTGGTGGGCACCCTTCCCAGCCCTGGGGAAAGATGCAGGGTGGGGGTGGGGAGGTGAGCAGCTCTGAAGCTACAGGTCTTCTCGTGAAACTACTGCCCAAAGATCCAGTCCTTCTTTCACTGAATTTGGCCCCTTCAGGTAGGGCATAAGCCCTGGCCTTTCCAACTTCCATTTTATCATCTTCAGCAGGGCCCCTAGGGAAAGCGTACGTACTTCCAAGGCTTCAGAATGAGGCAAAAGTACCTATCACCCCTCTTCCCGCAGCTTCTGGAGGAAAAGTGGGGGACAAATGGGGAGCAGGAGTGGCGCAAATAACTGCCATAGGCTTCTGTAACCTCTTCTTTCCCCTACCCCAAACCTGACTGCCTTTGCAGCCAGATGGGACCAGAGGATCAGGGATGCAAGGAGTGAGTAGAGGGCCTGAGAAAGGAGGAAGGAGCAGGGAGACCTGGAGGGAGGTGACAGAGAGACAGGCTAACTAGCTAGGGGAAAGACCGAAATGAGGTGGACAGAGTAGGCAAGACAACTGGACAGGGAACTTAGCCTAAGAGAGGGAGCAGGCTAAAATGAAAATGGGCTGGGCGGTAGAGGCTGACCCCCAGGAAAAATCCAGTAGGCAGAGGAAGACTTGGGATTAGAGAAGCTGAGGTCTGGGCGTGAGAGCTAAGAGGAAGGGGTACTGTGGGGGAGGCTGAACCACAGGGTTTCCAAGTGGACAGAAAGAAGAGAAGATTAAGAAGAGAGGTAAGAAGGCGCATCCAAGGACCCTCGGAGCAGGGCAAGGGTGATAGAAGGAAGAGTCAGGGAGAGGAAGGTGAGTTGCTGAGCAGCTCCCACCTCGCCCGCCCGAGGCCTCACCTGTGTGCAGTGAAGTGCGCAGTGAGCTAGCGGCGGCAGCAGCCACAGGAACAGCGCGGATCCAGGCCGGCAACAGCTGTGGCTGTAGCTCAGGGTCCTGTAAATGAGGCTGCGGATGCTGCAGAGCTACGTGACTCCTCCGAGGGGCGGGCACATTCCCGCCCTGGCCACGCCCCCTCCCTGACTGGTGCCTCAGCAGAGCCACGCCCACTGAGGCGGGGCGACGAGGTGGAGTGACTACCCCGCCAGGTTCTTGGAGGCTGTTGTCCCCCTCCCACCTCGTGGAGCCCCACCACCAGGGGCCCCGGAGGCAAGAAATGGCCTTGCCCTCCTTTCTGCCACAATTGCCTTTACCACCGGGCTGGATGTTGGGCACTGAGCCTGGTCTGGTGAAGGAGAGTCACCTAAATAGTCACAACTGGTGGGGTAAAGAGACAGAGGCACCAACAAAATGTGGCAGTCTGGGGCAGGGAGTAGGAACTGAGTTTCTCTGTCTTCACCCCCTTATTTACCAGGACCTAGCCTAGAGGGGGATGGAGAAGGTAAGAGAATGAATCCTTGTCTGTCCCGCCCCCAGGCTAAGAGCCAGGGAACAAGCAGTCCAGTGCCCAGAATATTTGAGGAAGCAGGAGCGGGGAGGAGGGGCAGCCAACTTTGGCTCTAGATGCAGCAGGAGGGCCATCAAGCTTCTCTAACCTCATCCACCCCCACACCCAAAAAATAGGATTCAGTGAACTTGAAGAAATACATTAAATATATTTTATTTAAATAGCATTAAACATAGCTAGTTCTTTGTCTATTGGTCCTGATGTTGGGGTAAGGGAGTATTGCAAGTCAAAAAGGGTGAATCAGATTCCAGCTTTCAGTTTCTTAGCTCAGAAATTCCAGCAATCCCTGTAGCTCCTTGCAACCCCTCACAACCTCTGGGATGGACTGCAGAGTCTGCAAAGAGGCAAAAAGGCAGCTCAAGGTCACAAGTCCAAGGCTCCCAGCCCCAGGAAGCACCAACTGAGTCAGAGGGGAGAAAGCAGAAGCCACAGAGAAGCCTGCAACAGTGAGTCAGACCCAGCGCTCGGCACAGGCTGGAAACCAGAGCGATGCTCATGAGTATTTCCCGGGGTCAAGCCCTATGCCAGATGCCTTAGCGGCATCAACTCCCGACCTCCTTTACCTCATAAATATGCTGAACAACGTCATCTAGTTTCTTTAACTCCTTGTCAGAGCGCCGAAGATTCTCCTCTAGTATGTTTCTCTAGAAAACAAACAGGTTGCAGTAAGTCCTACACTCAAAAGAATAGCATAGCTTGTGGGGCAAGGAAAAAATGGCAGAGCACTTGCTAGTAGTAGTGGGAAATGGCCCTGGAATGGCATGGGGATTCTTACATGGCTCTGGAACTTGACCATGAGTTTTGCCTTCTCATTTTTCATCTCCAGGAACATCACCCTCAACTTGTCCACCTGTAGATATGTCCAGATCAGCAGAGGCACAGTCTAGGGTTCCCGCCAGCTGCCCAGCTCCTCTGCTAACCCTGAGTCACCTCTCACCTCTTGGGAGAGCCACACTTTCTCCTGGATCCAGTTAGTGGCCATAGGCTGACAGTCGGGGTTCAGCTGACCTGCTAGGGTCTCTTGCAGCACCTTGGTCTCTGTCTCCGCACGCCGAAGTGAGCGGGTGAGCTGGGTCACCTCCTCTCTAAGGCTCTGAGGATGAGAATGGAGAGGTATCCAGTAGCCCTCAAAGGGCCTCTCTACCCTTCTTATCCCATGTGGTAAACAAGGGTACACCAGGGATCCAA
Organism: Ailuropoda melanoleuca; assembly: GCF_002007445.2. Lineage (NCBI taxonomy): Eukaryota > Metazoa > Chordata > Mammalia > Carnivora > Ursidae > Ailuropoda > Ailuropoda melanoleuca. The sequence continues at coordinate 3,366 of NW_023200893.1, forward strand.
TTTCCACCAAATCTGAGACTCTAGCCATCAGGGACACAGAAGGCAGAGGGCCAGGGATCATCCTGAACGTACTATGAGCTCTCCACTCCTGTTTATCTGTTCTAGGATCTTCTCGTTCTGCTGTTGTATCACTTCCTGGAGCTCCTTTTCATTCTGTGAGGGAAAGGGAGGTAGGAAGCACTGAGAGAGCTGGCTTCTTAGCAGCCCTTGGGAGGAAATAGGGTTTAGTGTCTGACCTATGTTCAGCTCCAATAATACCAATTGATAACACTCCAATTCTTCCTCTAGGGCTGTATCAGGAAAGGCGCATTTCAGTGTTGAGAGAGTTCTGCCAGAGTTCCTGACTTCTAGGTCAGCCTGGGAGATGGCTCAGCCCACAGCTAATTCCCAAACATGTGAAATGTCTGACCCCAGGAAGGGCAAAACTAGGGCAATGATTGGAAAATCCCCACCACCCAGATTCCTGGAGAGACCATGGCTCCCAGTGGACCAGTGGAGCTGCCCCAGTTCTTCATCGCCCCACTTCTAGGCGCCTCCTTCACCTTGTAGCGCAAGCACAAGGCCTGGTTCAGCTTCTCTATGTCTGCCTCCTTTGCCTTCTGGGCTTCCTGATGCTGTTCTTCCTGGGCCTGTAGCCTAGCCTGCAGATCGCAACTAGGGGAGGGAAAAATTCAGCATTATTTCTGTCCTCTCAGGCACTGGCTGGGCCCTTGACATAAGGAGCTGTCTAATCAAGACTGCCCTCCACTCACATCTTTTGCTGCAGAGCCCTGACGGCTTCTTCTTTAGACTCTTGCAGCAGGGAACACAGGCTTTGAAGCTCCAGAGTCACTGTACCCATTTCTGCCAGGCTCTTCTCCATGCCTGGGATCTCTGAAAGAGCAAGTCCTAGCTAGAGGCAGAGCCCTTTGGCTCTGGAAGGAAGACGTGTGCGTAGCCATCATCACCACAACTCTTATCCATGTTCCCCACCCATAGGATTTGAATTTCCAGAACACTGCAGATCCCAAAAGGCAGAAATAAAATGAGCCCACGTAAAATTGAGGTTTTTAGAGCAAATTACTTCTCACTGTTTTAGTCTTTATCATTAGTACCAGATCTAGAAATGAGGCAGGATCCCTGGAGCCCATCCTAACCTGTAGGCTGAAGGGAAACCATTGATGTTACTCGGGTGAAAGCACTCTTGTCACTTCCAAGCAAGGGCACAGGAGCTGCTTCTGGCTCTAAAACAAAAACCAACCAAGGTAGAGAGCCCCTCTGGTGACCCTGTCAAGGGTCTGCCATAATAGCAGCCAGGGAGAGAGAAGTCTATTGGTGGGCATCTTCAACAGCTAAAGATATGAGGGGCAGGGCCACAACTCTCCCGCCCTTAAATCCCAGGGCCTTTAACCTTCATCTGCCATTATTGTCAAGATGCTTCCCAAGAAGGCACTGTCGGTAGGCGGAGGGTATTCCTGGGCATGAGCACAGGCTGTGCTTAGCAGGGGGGTCTCTGGTTCAGCCTAGGGGTAAAGGAGAAACGTGATGAGATGCTCTTCAATGGTGTTTTCCTGAACTTCCAGGTACCCACCAGCCACCTCCTCTGGATTGCTGTTCTATTTACTCCCTTTATTCTCTATCAGCACCTTCTCAATTAGCTCCTTTCCCTAAATTTAATTCTCTCACTAAAATAACAATTAAAAACAGAAACCATCTTCTTAGCTTAAATCCCATTTTTATTTTTTTTAAAGATTTTATTTATTTATTTATCAGAGGCAGGGGGGAGGGAGAGAGAGCACAGACAGGGGGACCAGGAGATGGAGAAGCAGACTCCTTGCTGAGCAGGGAGCCTGATGTGGGGCTCGATCCCGGGACTCCAGGGTCATGACCTGAGCCAAAGGCAGATGCTTAACCGATTGAGCCACCCAGGTACCCTTTAAATTCCATTTTCAAACAGCCTTTTCTCTTTCCCTTCCAATTAGGAAAAAGATAAAGCAGCTTACATTTCCTGCCTAATCTATTACTCACCATCTATTGACTACCTTGCCCACTACACGCAGTCTTCTGCCTCACCATTCCGCCAAAATTGTTTGGTTCACCAATACCATCCTCACTTTCAAATTCAACAGACACATTTCAGCTCTTGTTTTCCCTGACCTATTTGATAACCAATGACCATGTTCTTCTTTTAGAAACTTCCTTTTCTCAGCTTCTGCGACATGACTCTCTCCTTCATATGTAGGCCTCATACCTTTCTATTTCTTCTCTCTATCCATAGGTCCTTCCTTAAACTGTTGGACTCCTTTTAGTTCATGCTTGGCCTTCTTTATACTCTAATCCATTCCCCAGGTGGCCTTGCCTTGGGAACTCCATAAAAACATCCACTTCTACACGGGTGACCTTTCGATCTGTCTTTCTCAAGCGTATTATTTTCCCAATCACCAGACCCAAAGGCTCAACTGCCTGTGAGAAATCTACCAGAATGCTCCATAGTTCACCCGACATTTATTTATTTATTTATTTATTTATTTATTTATTTATTTATTTTAAAGATTTTATTTATTTATTTATTCGACAGAGATAGAGACAGCCAGTGAGAGAGGAAACACAAACAGGGGGAGTGGGAGAGGAA
>NW_023200894.1:0-633 GCF_002007445.2 Ailuropoda melanoleuca
TATGAACAGAAAGGCAACCACTTTCTGCAAGGAGGAGAAAAGATGGAGGAGGAGTAGGCGACCTTTTCTCAACTGGTCCGAGTTGAGCTGGATATCTACCAGACCATTCTGAACACCCACAGAATCAGCCCAAGACGCAGGAAGATACATCTGGATCTCTACAAATGAACATCTGGATCTCTACAAATGAACATCTCCAGTGCTGAGTATTGAGGTACGAAGCGGGGAGCTGTGAATCCAAGCACAGAAGATAAAGAGAAGGGGGAGGGAGCCTCTGCGCTCAGGCGCCGGGAAGCAATAGCCCCTTGTGCTGGGGAGCGGGCTGGACTCTCAGACCAGCACCCGCAAGAGAGCANGGACTCTCAGACCAGCACCCGCAAGAGAGCAAGAGAGCGGACTGAGAAAGTGAGCCTGGAAATGCCCGTGTCCAAACTGAAAACAGGAGCTCCCGACCGCACACTCGAACCAGAGTGAAACTGAGAGCTCTGCAAGCACGACCAGACTGAAAACTGGCGCTCCAGAGCACAGGCGAACCATACTGAAACAGGGAGCTCCGGAGCTCGGGAGCGCGCGTGGGAACTGGGGGCAGCGGGCAGTGTTAGAAGCACAAAGGACAGAGACTTACTGGCCCTG
>NW_023200895.1:0-738 GCF_002007445.2 Ailuropoda melanoleuca
GTGGGGGGGGGGGGGGGGAATCCCTTCAACTACTGAGTTGTACGGCTCTAACTAAAGAGCAGCAAAAGAACCACCCCCAACAGGACATGCTGGCGTTGCTTATTTACATGTAAACCTCCTTTTTCCTTCAAACACTGCGCAGCTGTGGTTTACGACCCGGGCTTGCACATCAGAACCATCCGTGGAACTTCAGAACAAAATAGCAGTGTCCAGCTCCAGCAGAGAACCATGAAAGGAGAATCAACNATCAACCATGGTCAGCCACACCTCCGCCAGGGTCTGGGCCACAACATGTAGAGAGGGAAGGCTGGTCAGGACTGGAAGAACCAATGAGTCCGCATGTCTCCTCTCCCTCCATCTCCAAGACCAACCACCTGAACCAGCCAACCATCCATCTGCCCTTCCCTGAGCACCTATTGTGCCAGCACTGAGTGCCATAGACACACGGCAGACCACATGGCAGCCCCGCCCTCAAGGAGCTTCACACGGGCGAGATTTAAGTGACCCTATTTTTAAAAAGGTGGGGGGGGCAGCTAAAAAGTTCCCCCAAGCCGTTTCCATCAGTCTTGAACTCAAGTCCTTTCAGCCCCCAGCTTCTCTTTCAGTCTTCAGCAAAGTGTCGCATTGTGTAGCACTTCGGCCAGCAGACCAGGCACCACCCACCGCTTTGCTCTACTCAAAGGCTAATCACACACTATTTTCTCAGTGCCCCTGATGCGCCCCACATCCTCAGACAGG
>NW_023200896.1:0-607 GCF_002007445.2 Ailuropoda melanoleuca
TCTGGTCAATGAAGTTAGTTCCACCTTTAGCCATACTTAGAAACCCTGGTTTTTAAAAATATCCATTCACGCTTTCAATTTCCCAATGATTGACTAGCAATTATCAAAGACCAATTGGGTCACTCAACGTCTTCATTACCCCCCTCGTCCTCAACTACCATGAATCTCGTTTCTCCTTTCTTTCCTCTCACACTATCTCCAATTCCAAAATTTGCAAAAGATTTGAAAGTAAACAAAAAGAAAGACAAATATACTGTTCACAGCCAGCAAAAAAAGATACAGAAGATAAAGAACAGAAAAGCAGATGGAGTCCAAAGAGGTGGGATGCTAACATTGTCTCCCCTCCTCCTTGTTCATACATTCACAGTTATTTTCCCGTCAACAGCTATTCCAAGAGTTGAATGATTTTTTTTTTAAAGTATGATATAATCNAAAGTATGATATAATCAGAACCGTATTTTTGGAATATTAATCTGATGGTTGTATGTGTAAATTGGGCTGGAGAAGTTAAAAAAAATCAAGAAGCAAGAAATTAATAGGAAATTATTTTATTAGCCAAGGAAAGAAAAAAAATGAGGAATTAAACAGCAATTTTGTCACTGGGAAA
>NW_023200897.1:0-1457 GCF_002007445.2 Ailuropoda melanoleuca
AAAAATAGAAACAGAAGGAAAACTACCAAACTCATTCTATGAGGCCAGTATTACCTTGACCCCCAAACCAGTCAAAGACCCCATCAAAAAGGAAAATTACAGACCAATTTCCCTGATGAATATGGACGCCAAAATTCTCAGCAAGATCCTAGCTAATAGGATCCAACAGTACATTAAAAGGATTATCCATCAAGACCAAGTGGGATTCATCCCTGGGATGCANATCAAGACCAAGTGGGATTCATCCCTGGGATGCAAGGGTGGTTCAACATTCTCAAATCAATCAGGGTGATAGATCATATGACCAAGAAAAGAGTCAAGAACTATATAATCCTCTCAATTAATGCAGAAAAATCATTTAACAAAATACAGCATCCTTTCCTGATTAAAACCCTTCAGAGTGTAGGGATAGAGGGTACATTCCTCAAATTCATAAAATCCATCTATGAAAAGCCTACAGCGACTATCATTCTCAATGGGGAAAAGCTGGAAGCCTTTCCCTTAAGATCAGAAATACGACAAGGATGCCCACTCTCGCCATTATTATTCAACATAGTACTAAAAGTCCTTGCAACAGCAATCAGACAACAAAAAGGGAAGAAATGTATCCAAATTGGCAAAGAAGAAGTCAAACTGTCTCTCTTCACAGATGACATGATACCCTATATAGAAAACCCAAAGACTCCACCCCCAAACTACTAGAACTTATAGACAATTCAGTAATGTGGCGGGATACAAAATCAATGCTCAGAAATCAGTTGCATTTCTATACACAAACAATAAGACTGAAGAAAGAGAAATTAGGGAATCCATCCCATTTACAATAACACCAAAAACCATACGTTACCTTGGAATTAACTTAACCAGAGACGTAAAGGACCTATATGCTAGAAACTATAGATCACTTTTGAAAGATATTGAGAAAGACACAAAAAGATGGAAAAATATTCCATGCTCGTGGATCGGAAGAATTAACATAGTTAAAATGTCTATGCTACCCAGAGCAATCTACACTTTCAATGCCATCCCGATCAAAATACCAATGACATTTTTCAAAGACCTGGAACAAACACCCCTTAAATTTATGTGGAACCAAAAAAGACCCCAAATCACCAAGGAATTGTTGAGAAGGAAAAACGAAGCTGGGGCATCACGTTGTGGATTTCAAGCTACACTACAAAGCTGTGATCACAAAGACAGCATGGTACTGGCACAAAAACAGACACATAGACCAATGGAATGGAATAGAGAACCCAGAAATGGACCCTCAGCTCTTTGGGCAACTAATCTTTGACAAAGCAGGAAAAAACATCCAGTGGAAAAAAGACAGTCTCTTCAATAAATTGTACTGGAAAAATTGGACAGCTATATGCAAAAGAATGAAATGACCACTCTCTTACACCAAACACAAAGATAAACTCCAAATGGTTGAAAGACCTCGATGTGAGACAGGAATC
>NW_023200897.1:1539-2565 GCF_002007445.2 Ailuropoda melanoleuca
GACACATCTCTAAAGGCAAGAGAAACAAAAGAAAAAATGAACTTGTGGGACTTCATCAAGATAAAAATCTTCTGCACAGCCAANACTGGAAAAATTGGACAGCTATATGCAAAAGAATGAAATGACCACTCTCTTACACCAAACACAAAGATAAACTCCAAATGGTTGAAAGACCTCGATGTGAGACAGGAATCAATCAAAATACTAGAGGAGAATATAGGCTGCAACCTCTTTGACATCGGCCACAGCAACTTTTTTATGACACATTCNTGGATGAAAGACCTCAATGTGAGACAGGAATCCATCAAAATTCTAGAGGAGAACATAGGCAACAACTTCTATGACATCGGCCAGAGCAACCTTTTTCACGACACATTTCTAAAGGCAAGAGAAACAAAAGAAAAAATGAACTTGTGGGACTTCATCAAGATAAAAATCTGCTGCACAGCCAAGGAAACAGTCAAAAAAACTAAGAGGCAGCCCACAGAATGGGAGAAGACATTTGCAAATGACACTACAGATAAAAGACTGGTATCCAAGATCTACAAAGAACTTCTCAAACTCAATACACGAGAAACAAATAAACAAATCATAAAATGGGCAGAAGATATGAACAGACACTTTTCCAATGAAGACATACAAATGGCTAACAGACACATGAAAAAATGTTCAAAATCATTAGCCATCAGGGAAATTCAAATCAAAACCACACTGAGATACCACCTTACGCCAGTTAGAATGGCAAAGATAGACAAGGCAAGAAACAACAATTGTTGGAGAGGATGTGGAGAAAGGNGGATGTGGAGAAAGGGGATCCCTCTTACACAGTTGGTGGGAATGCAAGTTGGCACAGCCACTCTGGAAAACAGTGTAGAGGTCCCTTAAAAAAGGGAAAATTGAGCTACCCTATGATCCAGCCATTGCATTACTGGGTATTTACCCCAAAGATACAGCATAGTGAAGAGAAGGGCCATATGCACCCCAATGTTCATAGCAGCATTGTCCACAATACCTAAATTGTGGAAG
>NW_023200898.1:0-191 GCF_002007445.2 Ailuropoda melanoleuca
TTGGAAGCGGGTTTTGGCCGAATTGTCTTTCTCAGTGCTGTGTTCGTTGTGTTTCACTCACGGTACCGAAAACCCTTTATACCTGTTCCACCTTCCATAAGGCCGTCGTGACTTCAAGGGCTTTCCCCTCACACTTTGTTTCTTGGTTCTAAGGGCTGGATCCTCCCCAGGCCCTTACACCCAATGTGGAA
>NW_023200898.1:446-796 GCF_002007445.2 Ailuropoda melanoleuca
AAGGGTGATGATAGTGCTAAGACGGGTACGGTGTTGTTTCTGACGGACGTGTTTTGGGTCTTTTCGTTCCATTGCCGCCAGCAGTTTTGACAGGATTTCCCCAGGGAGCAAACATTTCGTTGGAAGCGGGTTTTGGCCAAATTGTCTTTCTCAGTGCTGTGTTCGTCGTGTTTCACTCACGGTACCAAAGCACCTTGATTCCTGTTCCACCTTCCATAAGTCCGTCGTGACTTCAAGGGCTTTCCCCTCACACTTTGTTTCTTGCTTTTAAGGGCTGGGTCCTCCCCAGGCCCGTACACCCAATATGGAATCGGGGTCCCCAGTGAAAAGGCTGCTGTTCGCTGGAGGTG
>NW_023200899.1:0-1037 GCF_002007445.2 Ailuropoda melanoleuca
GAAAGGAAGACTTTGCTTAAGGCAGAATGCACTAATCCATTGTATTAGCAAGTTGCCAGAGCTGTCCAAGTTGATGTTTACTTTTGTCAGAAGCAGGAGTAAGGTAAAACACACGGGAGAAGGTTTCATCACGGAGAAATTAGTGCTAAATTAAGATGCAAACAACATGTCCTGAGGATGGAAAACAATTTAGGGAAATGAAGCAATTGGTAAATATTGTTTGTTACATTGATAAATAGGCTGTGGCAGCCATCCAAAGTTTGCATTTAATTTGAAGCCAAAAGTGCCTTTTGATTTGACAGAGCAGTTACATGTGCGCCAGAGGACCTGTACTCCAAGGTGGGCAGCCAGTGGTGCCTGTTGGTGGAAAGACTTCTGAGGAATATTCCAGTGTGTTGATGCAGAGACCCTGGTATATGTAGATTTTGCCTACTAATCTTTATATTGCATAAGGAATAGGATAGGAGTGCTGAAATAAAAAGCAACCTGAAATTCTTTTTTTTTCTTTAAGATTTTATTTTATTTATTTAGTTGTCAGAGAGATAGAGAAGAGAGCACAAGTGGGGGGTGGGGGTGGCAGGCAGAGGGAGAGGGAGAAGCAGGCTCCCCACTGAGCAAGGAGCCTGATGCAGGACTCCATCCCAGGACGCTGGGATCATGACCTGAGCAGAAAGCAGATGCTTAACTGCCTGAGCCACCCAGATGCCCCAGGAATCTGAAATTCTTATTATGAACTTTTTTTTTTCATGATCGTTCCCATATGCCTGTATGTCAGATCACACTAAAGGTGAAGGAGTGATGGTAGATACATCATCGTAAATCAAACTAAGTTGACATTTTTAATCAAGTTTTAAAGACCTACTATGTGTGAGGCAAAGTGCTAGTTTTTTGAGAGAAATAGGGAAAAGTTTACATGTGGTTCTGTCCCTCTAGGAACTTATGTTTCGGTCTGCTAGATGACTATCAACTGTAGGTTGATTTTTAGAATCCTGGGCTCAGGACTCATGAAAGAAAGAAGTGGGTGGGTTATGGGATGG
>NW_023200900.1:0-776 GCF_002007445.2 Ailuropoda melanoleuca
GACGGAGGTGTGTTTAGAAGGAGCGGTGGAAGTTACTAGAGCTGGGAGAGGCCAAGGGGAGCCAAAGTCAGATTGCTAAATAACAACTAACACCAAGCATTCACAGGAATGCCTTGTCACCCCTTAGTTATCAGTCCTAGCATGAGGCACTCAGTACTCAGACTGGCACTGGGGCCAGAGCTGGTGGCATGCAGAGGAACTTTGGGATTTCTTGTGCCTTCTCCACGATCTTCTTGAGAGCTTCTCTACTGGCTGCCTTAGGCCAGGGCCCCATAGCTTGGCACCCCACTCATAGTCCTGTTGAACAACTTGGAGTTGTCTTGGAACACCCTCTTTTAGTTTCACATGCTGGATCCCGAGGGCTCCCATGTTCCCCAAATTCCATCCACTCTGACCACTTACTCTAATCACACTCCTTCCGGTCTCAACTGCCAAAACACCACAGCCCAGCCCTGGCTCACACGCCTGGAAACTCAGTGAAAGTATCACGTCTAACACAAGTCAGATAACTCTGGACCATTTGAGTTTACCCTNTTTACCCTCTCCTATAGACCTCAGGTCCAAGTAGTCACCAAGATTTATAGATTCAGGCTAGTTGTCAAGTCATATCGAAGTGTGCTTCTTCCTTTTCTTTTTTTGTTTTAAGATTTTATTTATTTATTTGAGAGAGAGAGAGAGACAGGGATCCGAGAGAGAGCACAAGCAGGGTGAGGGGCAGAGGGAGAAGCAGACTCCCCACTGAGCAGGGAGCCTGATGTGGGGCTCGATCCCAGGAC
>NW_023200901.1:0-684 GCF_002007445.2 Ailuropoda melanoleuca
GACCTCCTTCCCTGCTGACAAAGCTGTGGCTGTGTTTTATACCCTAGTAACTCCCATGTTGAATCCTTTAACTTACACCCTCAGAAATGCAGAAGTGAAAAATGTCATGAAAAAACTCTGGGGGCAAATGATGAAAACTGGTGATAAATGAATCTTGGGATTAGAGTGTTTATAATAAAAATATCTAGTGATAATATAAAGAGATTTATTCCCCTTCTGAATTCATTAAACTTGGTACAGTCAATTATCCTGGCTGGATCAGTTTGCTTCAGGACCACATATATTGTGGGCAGGGTCAATGTACCCCTAAAGGTACAGTAGGCATGGTGCCTAGNCAGTAGGCATGGTGCCTAGAGCACAGAATAATTTTAGGAGCCCCTGAAATGGATTAATATTTTTAAAATAAGAAGAAAATATGAATATAAGCCATATCCAACTCACACTAGTCATCGTTATAACAATTCATTCATAAAATATAATCATTATTATGTTTTATGGAGAAGGACTCCTGAAGACAAAGGAGCAAGAGGCCACAAATGTCATGGGCAACATGCCCTGATTGTGTGTATGAAACAGCAGCAATATGTTCAACACTCTTCATACCCAGTACTATAGCTAGAATGTAGTTTTAATTTAAAAGAGAAGGGGCGCCTGGGTGGCTCAGTTGGTTAAGTGTCTGACTTA
>NW_023200903.1:0-632 GCF_002007445.2 Ailuropoda melanoleuca
GAAAGGAAGATAGGAGTCACAGACTGGGAGAAAATATTTGCAACATCTGTAGCTAAGAAAGAGATTACATATAGAATCGATGTTTAAAAAACTTGATAAGAAGTGGGGCTCCTGGGTGGCACAGCGGTTGGACGTCTGCCTTTGGCTCAGGGCGTGATCCCGGCATTGTGGGATCGAGCCCCATATCAGGCTCTTCCGCTATGAGCCTGCTTCTTCCTCTCCCACTCCCTCTGCTTGTGTTCCCTCTCTCGCTGGCTGTCTCTATCTGTGTCGAATGAATAAATAAAATCTTTAAAAAAAAAACTTGANTCGAATGAATAAATAAAATCTTTAAAAAAAAAACTTGATAAGAAGAGAAATAATACATTTACACAAACTTTTAATGGCCTAAAGAACAAACACTTCAACAAAAAATTCAATTCAAAAAATACGTAGATGATAAATTAAAAATGCATGAATGATAAATTTAATTCGAAACATATATATGTGTGAAGTGCATTAATTGATGTATGACATCATTTATTAGCAAAATGCAAATTAAATCCAAACGCAAATATTAATGCACTTCATGCTAATTATACTTGAATAAAAATTTAAAAAATAATAAAAGAACATGTGATGCTGTCTAGACA
>NW_023200904.1:0-8941 GCF_002007445.2 Ailuropoda melanoleuca
TAACTTCCTCATGCACTGTACAGCAACACCATAATTATAAACCTAGCACAGTGGCAAGGTTATAGGCCCAGAAGAAAGAATGGTAAAAACATAATTATTTGTGAGTAACAAAGTAATTCCATTGCCTAAAGCTGTCAAATTATGCTGAAACTAAAAATCACAAGGGAAAATATCAAGGAGGCAAGGCAATCCAGGGTTCTTAGAACCTTTCCCATCTAGCTTTGCCCAAGGCTGCTCACCCTACAGAACTCAGAGCTGCTGGTTACTCGCCATCTCATCACCCCTGGCCACAACAGTCGTGAAAATAACAATGGCAACCATTTGTCGCATGCCTAATCTATGCTAGGCAATAGACACCGTTCGCACTAATCCTTCCCTTAGCCCTGCAGAGTTGGTACACTGATAGCTGGTATCACTGTACGGAGGCTTTTAATAGCATGCCCAAGGTCACAAAGGGAGGGGTTGGAAGACTGAGGAGTCAAACAGGGCAGCCTGATTCAAACTCTGCTTTTGCCTTGACTCAAAGGGAGAGTGCAGCCAACCCACAGACTTTTGATATCTTCCCATTCTATATAAGTAGCTCTGCTCTAAATGCATGTGCTTCTAGAAAAGGAGAATCCTAAGGCAGAGGGGAGAGGATTTTCCTCTACATTGATATACTGTGTGTGTGTGTGGCCATTACAAGATGCAAATCATTATAATAGCTAAGACTATTTTTACCCCCTTGGGATTGATTATGCCCCTGTTGAGAACGTAAGTGCTAAAGTGATAGAGCAAGTGGTCAAAGCTCTCCTTTTATTCTGAACACCCAGTAGTAACCACAAAGGTCCTCTTCCTCCTACTCACCTGGTAGATGAAATGAATTATGAGAAAAGCTCATTGGTGAACCCCCACTGTAGATGGACTTAATAAAGAAAGAAAATGCTTCAGAGGATCCTGAGCACTTGCAGACCCTTGGTTGGGAACATCTAATGTCAGAGAAAGCAGAGCAAGCAACGATACAGTTGTATGATCCAACCCATTGCCAGACATTGTTTTTTTTTTTGTAATTGTTAATTAATCCATAATTTGATAGTAGAAACTAGGATTTTATAATAAACCTTGAGCTGAACTATCCAATTAAGAATATAGAGGCTCAAAGGAATGCAAACACATGACCAGATTTACTGAGAGACCAAGATGATTTTTAGCAGAGGGACCAATTAAAATCTCCTGGAAAGTGGAAAGAGATTTAGATTTAGATTGAATTAGCCTTTATTAAACACCCACTATACACCAGGTATTGGTCTGGGTGTTTTTATATTATCATATACCTAAGCTTCACAATAGCTCTCTGAGGCAGATGGACTCTCTCACCTTTTACAGCCCAGGAACCTGAAACTCAAAACAGATATTCAAAGACTACTTATGCAATATCATGCAACTGGCAAGCAGAGGATGAAGAGCCAGGGTCAAACATGCTTCAGTAAAATCCCAAGTCTTACTTTGGTGTTGGTTATGGTTATTCTCTATACAAATCTGATCTATGAAAATGTACTTTTGTACAAACAAGACATGGTTTGAACATTGAATCGCAAAATATTGGCATAAATATATACTTAAGAATGATATCACACTTAGTTAGAAAATTTGACATTAACTTGTACTGTTGATACTTTTTAAATGAAGAACTTTAGAAAACCATACATTTTAATGGTATCAGTGAACTGCTGACTGGCAAGGAAAGATGATTTTTTATTCTCTTGCCAAGCCTCTTCTATTCTCTTAATTTCTTTTTCCTTTATCTAAAACTGTCACAGATCAAAACTGAGAACAAAGGAGCAGAATATAAATTACTGTGCTTGGGTGTGGGATCTAAGCTAATAAGAATCTGTCTTAAATTTACTATAACATGCAAAATTTGGGAAGAATAATCCTAAGCATTTCTGCTCATTGCTCATTCCGTGGAGAGCAGTACACTATGGTCAGTTTTTCTTAACTCTTCCTATCCCAACTAAATGTCATGAAGAATAGCTGATTAGAAAAGCAGAGTTGATTCATTTGGCAAATAATTAAGAAGTAACTAAGATGTGCCAGGCTTGTATTAGACTCTGGCTAGGCAGAAATATGTTAATTAGACAAGAATCACTGCTCTCAAGGAGTTATAGTATAGGTCAAATTAAACAAGAGGTACACATTAAACAATCAAACAAAAAAACAAGTCCATGAAAATCTACATTCATCATAAGTTCTGTGGAGATGAGCCCTGATTGTGGATGGGAACTTGGCCATGAGCAAAGAAGGAAGATGGGCTGAAACCTAAAGAAACAAGTAGGCTCTGGGGAAGAATGGGCTTGACATATTTAAGGAAAGAAAGGAGGCAAAAGTGTGTGAAGTGCTGTGGACAAAGGGAAAGCATCCTGATATGCTAGAGAATCCAGAAGGGTTGACTCAGGCCGACCACTGTATGCCACCATACAGATGAGATCTTATTCTAAGAACTATAGGGAAACTTTAAAGGAGTTTAAACCAGAGAATAGCAGGGCCTGCTTTATTATATTTAGAAGCTCACTTTGGCTGATTAGATCTGGAGAGTAAGACAATATAGATATCCATAAACGGTCTATCATATTGCAGCATTCAGACACAATGGCTTGGTTGGCTATTCCAGTAGCCAAGACAAATGAAAACCACTCAAGGCGCAATTTTCAATAGTGTGAGGGGGCAATTCCTGACAGCTCTACCTGGTGAGGGAGAAAATATCTAGAACCACTGTGCTCACTCTAAGGCTGGCCTGTGTTGAGCAGACCCCACTTTTACCAGGACAAAATTAGCATGTGACCGCGCATCTGCTAGTTCCTTCTGACTGCATGTATTCTTTGTGATTTTCTTTCCCTTAAAAGTAGCCTTAAGTGCAAATGTTTTTGGTTTTGGAGGGTTTTTTTCCTGAAAAAACAAAAAAACAAACACTCCTGTATGTAAGTATCTAGGGTAGAGTTGGAGGAGAGTTGTATAGATGTTGATTTGCCCTGTGGCCATTTCTTTATCAACACTATTCCTAAATTATATGACAAGACAATTTTTAAAAACAAAAAAAAACTATGTACTTGATTTCTCTGACCACAGAATCTTAACCTAAAGAATAAAAAATCCTAGTCTACTAAACTAGGAAAAATAACAGGAGAGATGAATGTTACAGCTTTTCTAAGTGAAATAGAAACACTGGTATGCTACATGTGTTTTTGCTCATTGGTTCACATCGCATGTTTGCTAACAGGTGCATTTGGCAGAACTATAGTGCAAAAGCAAAGGGATGAAGCAGATGACAACTCTTGGGACAGAATATTTCCTGCTTTCTTCTGGGGTCTCAAACTGATTGTACTTTCTGGGCAACAGCCCGTGATGCAGTCTTCACCCTGACCCTTTTCCAATGCGATAGCTTCTTCTGCNACCCTGACCCTTTTCCAATGTGATAGCTTCTTCTGCGTTCCATTCTAGCTAAGTGATGGTCATATTAGAAAACAACCTGATACACCCCCATTTTAAAGCATGAAGAGGGTATTTCCAGCCTACACTGTGATTCCTGCAGGAATTCTGCATTATGACAGAAGACTCCTAGAGCCCAGATCCTTACCCTAAGAAATAGAAACTTCTCGTGTTGAAGCATCTTGGGGAGAGGCTGGTGAGAATGTTTTCTGGGGGCAGCTGTCTTGTGAGCTGCTCTCCTCTGATCAGATTGCAGAGCCAAATGGTTGTTCCATAAGCCTGGGAGGCCAGTCCTACTGCTAAGGGTTCTAGATGGTTTGTTTTCTGCTTTTTCTTGTGTGCTCAGAGATGACAGCAGCCCCCTCAGCACTGGAAATGGGCCAACATTCAGTCAACCAGCAAGTATTTATTAAACACCCTAGAGTGCATTGCCCTCTTGAGGCCTGGTCTGGTTGTAGCTTCTGTACTCTTCTGTGAGCCATACTTTTCCTGACGTGACTTAGCTCAGGGAGGTTTTCCATTTTGAATGCAAATGTTTATGGGTTGAAAGCTTATTTAAGTGTCCCCTGGGTAGCTTGGGTGGGAGACCAGCATTGCCTTCTTGTCACACATACTCTATCCAGAGCCAGTTAAAGACCGGAAAAATTGCTTGAGGAAGCATATGGAAATTTAAGAGGTAGAAAGCAATCAAGACAACATTTTCTGAGAATAGTGTTAAAATCATGATTGGGAATAGAAATAAATATGAATCAGTCTCTTTTTCCCTTATAAAATCATAAATATAATTTCCTGACTCTCTGGGATGGTTTGGGGAATGGGTGGGATAAATTACCATGTTAAGAGTTAACATGTTTTATATTTTTTCAAATGTCATGGAATTGTTCTCACAGCAAGTGGATCTAGCTGATGCCTGACATCTGAAGTACACTAGGAACAGAGAAGACTCAAAATAAAAAAATATTGTTTAAGAGTCCATGGTGATATTGGCAGGACATGCCTTCCTTTAGGGCTGATGGCTGAATGTCATAGTGAATTGCCCCTTGGAGGCAGAGAGCTCCCTGGCACTGCTGATATGAGTAGAGAGGAGATGACATTTCTTGGCAAAGATACTAACCTGAGGTGCTATGACACTAGGATCTTCCTAGCTCAAAAGAGAGAATGCATTCCATTATCAATTGGGTAAGCGTGTGTGTGTGTGTGTGTGTGTGTACGTGCACGTGCATGTGTGTACATGTGGGTGAGTTTCATGGTAGCTGGAAAGAGTCTGAGTAACATCTAACTAAAAATCCTTCCTAGTCAAAGAAGTGCTGGCAAAGATGTTCCTCCATTGACCTGATTCAATTTTTTTTCAAAGTTCCCCATGTTTTTCCTTAATGTTAAAGTTGCCTGCAAAATATTTGTAGGATATGTAAATGTTTTTCATATTTACTTTCTCTTCCATTTATTCAGGTCCACATACTGAAGAATTTTTACCTGAACATCTCCCAATCTGTTGTTGTTTCTCAGTCCCTGATGCTTTAGCTCAGCTCTTATAGTTTCTTATCTAGACAATTTTAATAGCCTTCCAACTAATTTCCTTACCACCTGTGTCGCCTCTCTCCACCTTATCCTTCTACTACTGCCCAAGTGATTATTCTAAATCCCAGATCTTGTTGAATCACTTTCTGCTTAAAATCACTAAATGGTTCCTAATAGCTTTAGCTATTATCTAATAGCTAACAATAATATCCTTTGTCAAGTCCCACACATGTAGTAAGACATTATGCTAGACATTTTCACAGGAATTCCTGTGTTGAAACCCACCATTTCCTTGTTTTAGACGCTAGGACTAATTTATAAACTTCAACATAAGGAGTGAGTGCTAAGATTCAGAATACCAGGAGACAAAAATCAATCAAATGGTGTTCTAATACCTTTACTTTCACTCCAAAACAATATTAAATAATATCAAGGTACTACCCATGTAACAGGCTGAGACCCATGTCATTTACCACATATCTGAGTCTGTGTATGGGATGCATTCCTAAGGGGAATTGCTCAATAAAAGGGTTTGTATGATTTTACAAATCAGAACCATATATCCAGATTACCTTCCCTAGAGATGTCCAGTTTACATTCACACCAGCCATGAGCATAGTACACTTTCACTCCTCTCCTGGTATACCATAAACTACTTGATTTTTGCCTCTCTTATAAATGAAAAATAGCATCACTTGTAATTTTAATTTGTGTTTCTCATTACTTGAGGGAGGTTATATAAAAGGGGAACCTGGCCAATGATCTCCCCACACAGCTGTAAGAGAGGTGCTGCTATTATTTAGCTTTTTATAGGGAGGAAACTGAGTCCAGACACTTTGTAGCTTAATTCTTTAATCTGCTATCATTAATTAATTTAGTGAACTTCTAATGTTACCTATTGTATTCAGAATTGTATTCAACACTGAACCATGTGGGCTTCAATATTTCCCACCTCCATGTCTTGACACTTGCTGCCCTGACTATGTAAAACGGCCCCCCATTTCCCAACCAGCTAATTCTTCCTTACCCTCCAAATCCTTGTGTAAGCATCACCTTCTCCAGGAAGACTTCCCTCACTTGCATCCTTCTCCTCTGTGTCCCCCACAACACCCTTTTCTGGCCTCAAGTCCACCCCTTAGCACCCAGCATTATAATCTTGTTTTACTCTAAGATCCTTGGTGGAAAGACTACCTATTATTTGGCTTTTTCCCCAAATGCTTGGCTCAAGGTCTGGCACGTAAGTGGTAAATATGTGTTTGTAGAATCAGCTGAGGGAATGGATGAGAAACTAATTGAAAGTTCAAAGAATGAAAAATAAAATACAAATTTTAAATATTACTTTTTTCCCCTCAAGATGGTGCAGCACTACTTAATTGTGAACACAATTTTATTTTCTCAAAGACTTTATACTTTTTAGAAGCTGTCGCTTAAGGTATTCTGGCTTATTCTTTATTTGAGCAGAAGACAGAGAAAAGGTGTTATATTTCAAGAGTTTTCAATTGTCTTAGGGACTTGATGAGACCTCTGAAGGGCCCTGAAAAAGACAGTGGAGTTGGGGGGCACTGCTTCCCCTCCACACCTCCATCCCGACATACTCACCTCATGTCTTTAAACAAAGTGTCATCTGTTTTTCATCTTGGATTCCTGTGTAAGCTTTTTTAATAGAAAGAGTTCTGTGTTTCTAAGGTGTTTTATAGTCTTTAGAAGAGAAGAAAGCCCAGGTCTTTAAAACAGGAAATTTGGGTTGTAGTCCTGCCTGTTTTTGGTTAGCTTTGTGGCCACACTAGCCATTTACTCATCTGAGGCCTAGTACCTTAATCTGTGATCTGAATTCTTCAGGCTAGATGGGGCCACAGTCCTCTGTAGCTCTAGAACAGGGTGTCTGTTTATATCCATATAGTACACCTAAAGATGTAAACTTCTCTTGTTTTGAATGCTGTAATTAAAATTCCCTTTTTTATTTACCACTTTGATTGTAAAACCCTGCAAATGTCTCCATCTTTTAAAACACCGTTAGTTTCCAGTGCTTAATATATTAAGAACTGCTGTGTGTGTGTGTGTGTGTGTGTGTGTGTGTGTGTGTGTGTGTTTTGTTTTTTGTCCTCACCTTCAAACCCCTAACGGGGACTCTGTACCAACCAACACGTTTTATCTCCTTGGTCCTCTTGTATGCCTGTTCGTCACACTGGTATTCAGTCACTCCTACCTCCTTTCTTTTTTTTACTCACTTCACTAGACCTGGAAATTCTTTGCTTTTACTATTTATTTATTTTTATTTTAAAACTACCATTTAGACACGGTCCATGAAAACAACTCCATCTGACTAGTTAAAGGACAATGTGTATCACTTCATTTTTGCTTCACTCATAGGTCGAAACACCCTATCGTGGTAGACCTCCTTAATATATTAAAAAAAATCTGTTGTTAGCATTTACTTTTTATGGAAAAGTCTCTTTATTGTTTAGATCATATTGATCATAAATCACAAGCTCCTTGAGGACTAAATTTCTGTCTGTTTTAACTACTTCATAAAGCACACATAAAACACGTAGTGAATGTGTGCATTTACAGCTTTCTGTGTCTATAAGGACTCAGATGTAAACTACAAGGGGTAGAGGATTCCTTGTTTGGAATTAAGGATACTTTAAAAGTAAAATACAATTTAAAAATTATCTCAAATATAGGTTTCTTAGTTCTTTTCTATTATAACTCTTCCCCTGTAAAGGAAGAACATCTGTAATTTTGTGAATATCAGTAACATATTTTCAAAAGAAGTTCCCTCTACATAGTGATAACATCCTGGAAAGGATAAGTAGCTTGTGGAGTATAAGGAAAACCGAATTGCCATTTCCTTTGTTCATCTGTCATTGTGAAAAAAGAAAATCTGTCTCAGGGACACTTTTCTCTACTCCTTCTCCAAATTTTAATCTTTTTGTTATACTTGAAAAACACTGACCTAAGTTCTGAAACAGTCCTAGATGGCCAAGTCTCTGATGTGACATGTCCCTGTTAATAAGTCAGGGTGGCCCCAAGAGGCAGGCTGACTTCCTCCCTGGGGGCCCAAGTACTTCTGCAGTGGTGTCTGTCCCCCACCTCCATCTAATGAGCTGGCTCTTCTCTTTATCTGGGACACCGCAAAGTCTTCACTTCCCCTGGGCCACCATGGGGAGTGGCTTTTTTGCTGTCATTTCTTCCAACGAGGGTGACACCTCTACCTCCCGTGGGGCACATTACTCTCTGAACTGCAGTGTCTCTCAGTTTCTATGGCTCCCTCTCTACGTCTCAGAGAGCAGCAGCTGTTCCTTAGTCACTGGGATCCACACTGTGTGTCAGCGCCTCTTATAAAGCCAAGAATCCCTCCTCGTCTTACTACTCACCAGCAGGTTAAATTTCTGTCCTGGAAAAGTTCAGTAGCACATCAGCTGTAGTAAGCTAGACAACATAGTCTAGAAATGCAGTGAAAAGAAATTTTGTCAGTAGGAAATCACCCTCTTTAATCATTTAGTCCNCTCAGCTATTGTTGTGGAATATCTGCCTTATGTTACATGTGAAAAATTTACTTTTTCTGACTTTCCTACCCCTGTCTTCCTTTTCTCTCACACTTTAACAGGGATATTTGTGAAAAGGGATATGTTTCGAGAGAAATGAGAAGTGATAATGGAAAGAAAAGATACCCAGTACCTGAGTAGGAATGCAGTACCTGCATTACTGCAGAAGGGAAGCAGTAATGGAGGAGTATTATGGGAAAATTCAACAGATAAATGTACAGAAACACCAAATAATTCTTTCCATGAATTTCTGTATCTCTTCCCATTATTCTTTTTGAAGATCATGAGCCCTGTAATTCCTCTCTTTGTCTTTCTTGTCCTGCACTGAATCTCCATGACTTGTAAAACAAATCAAATCAAGAATTAACCTTTTAAGTGTGAAATATATCTCTTTGCTATGCTAGACATGT
>NW_023200905.1:0-253 GCF_002007445.2 Ailuropoda melanoleuca
GGAGCGGGGCGGGGTTGGGGCGGAGCAGGGCGGGACTGGTGGGGCGGTTGGGAGGCGGAGCCGGAGGAGTAGGGCGGAACTGGTGATGTGGTTGGGAGGGTCGCTGGGGCGGAGCAGGGCGGAACTGGTAGGGTGGTTGGGTGGAGGAGCTTGGCGGAGCAGGGCGGGATGGTGGGTTGGCTGGGAGGAGGAGCTGGGTGGAGCGGGGCGGGACTGGTGGGTTGGCTGGGGGGGGGGGCTGGGCGGAGGGGGG
>NW_023200905.1:589-1779 GCF_002007445.2 Ailuropoda melanoleuca
GGAGGAGCTGGGCGGAGCGGGGCGGGACTGATGGGTGGTTGGGAGGAGGGGCTGGTTGATGCTGGGCGGGATGGTGGGTTGGCTGGGAGGAGGAGCTGGGCGGAGCGGGGCGGGACGGTGGCTTGGCTGGGAGGAGGAGCTGGGTGATGCGGGCCGGAATGGTGGGTTGGCTGGGAGGAGGAGCTGGGTGGAGCGGGGCGGAATGGTGGGTTGGCTGCCGGGAGAGGAACTGGGCGGAGCGGGGCGGGTCTGGTGGAGTGGTTGGGAGGAGGGGCTGGGTGATGCGGGGCGGGATGGTGGCTTGGCTGGGAGGAGGAGTTGGGCGGAGCGGGGCGGGACTGATGGGTGTTTGGGAGGAGGGGCTGGGTGATGCGGGGCGGGATGGTGGGTTGGCTGGGAGGAGGAGCTGCGGGGAGCGGGGCGGGACNGATGCGGGGCGGGATGGTGGCTTGGCTGGGAGGAGGAGTTGGGCGGAGCGGGGCGGGACTGATGGGTGTTTGGGAGGAGGGGCTGGGTGATGCGGGGCGGGATGGTGGCTTGGCTGGGAGGAGGAGCTGCGGCGGAGCTGGGCGGAGCTGGAGAGTCGGACCCCGGGAACAGCGCGGGGGCTGAGCAAGGGCGGCTCAGTGGTGGAGGCCAGGCGGTGCCGTTCCGACTCCCGTGACATAGGCGTCCGGTTGGCGCCGCACCGGTAGGCAACAAAGTGGCAGCCCCAGGGTCCTCCGCGACCTCAGGTGACCCTCAGAATGGACCCCAGAGAACGCGAAGGCGGGGTGAGGGCGGGACCTGTAGGTTGAGTCGTGCACCTGGGCGCTGAACTGCCCGCGCGGGCTCTCCTTCCGAGCCACCCTGGGACGGCCAGCGGGGTCCGGAGGGACGGTCTTCATAGGAACATGTTTCGCAGGTGAGAAGAGAAATTCCTCCTCTGTTCCCTGCTGCCCGTCAGACCTGACGTGGGCCAGACAAAGCCAACTTCCCTGTCAGAGCTGTTTCTTGTCCTCTACCTCTCAGTCAGGGGCTCAACACACTCAGTGTCGCTGTGCTTTGCTCCTGGGGTCCCCTTACCCTCACCTTCCTTCCGCATTTGCTTGGTGACCAATTCCTGTGCCCCTGCCTCGCACATGCCCGATCAGAATAAATTCTCCTCTTCCTGTCCCCACTGCTACCTCGTGAGTTCATGCTTGCGGTCC
>NW_023200907.1:0-961 GCF_002007445.2 Ailuropoda melanoleuca
GTGGAAGAGACACCTCATGGTCTTTTAAAAAATGGTTCTCTTGATACGGGCCAAAAGAAATATGACTTCATCGCCCAGGGATGCAACCATGAACGCCCCTGAGGAGGTATAGTGATGTCTCCAGCACACAAAGTAACGCCATACTTTTTTCAGCATTTTCCATGTTCGTGAGTAATGTCTGTGTGATCCTAGCCTTTTGCTAGTTAGGAAAAACATGGCTTCCCAGTAATGCCAACCCCCTTTCACTTCCTCTTCTCCAGAGCAGGATAGAGCAGTAAGCAATTACTCAGGTACAAGTGCCAAGAAATACATCCTCACTCCTCCCCCCTCACCCAAAGCCCCACAATGCCTGGAAGTTCTCCCATGCCAACTGTACCCTGAGCTAGGAGGTCGCCAGTGATCCAACAGGTGTTTTTCCTTCTTCTAGGACTGAGAAGGTTGAATAAAGACCAGAGTTTTGTATTTCTATCTTTCTATCCCAGGTTCCTATGGTAATTGTGGGACAAATTACCCAGGAAATGGAAGTAAATACAGTTGGAATTTTTCCCCTCCATCCCACAACGAAAACAGGTGGTGTACTCACACTGGGCACTGCCTGCTCTGGCTGTGAGTTAACAATGCTCAGCTCGTTGGCAGCCTGGATGGTCTGGGTTAGTGCACTGGGGAGGCGGGGATCTGCCTGTGGGCTGGGCAGCCATGGCCGAGGCNAAGGCTCCGGAGTCTCAGAGGGAAATTTACATCATGCAAGCCAACCTCCAGATGAGCTCTGAACAAGCAGATGCAAAGAGAGGATAAGTGAGATGCTAGATTCAAGTTCTCACGACCGTGCCACCTTACCCTCCCAACTGTCTCCATCAAGACAGCCCATCGATTTCTTGAGATGTTTTTGGTCCTTCATCCATGGAGAGAGAAGGAGAGACAATGAAACAGAGGGGCTGTCCAGAGACCCCACAGGGGTACT
>NW_023200908.1:0-1349 GCF_002007445.2 Ailuropoda melanoleuca
GGGTTGTAGTAGTCCATAATATAGGGACTATTTGAAAGTGGAAAGCTCCCCTTCTGTGGTAGGCTGAATAACGGCCCACCCCCAAAGCTATCCTCATCCGATCCCTGGAACCTATAATTGTTACCTTACATAGGAAAGGAGCTTTGAATATGTGCTTAAATTAAGTATTTTTAGAGAGTAGATGAGATTATCCAGGTGGGTCCAATGTAATCACAGGCATCCTTATAAGAGGCCAGCAAGAAGGTCAAAGGAAGAAGGTGATGTGATGCCAGAAGCTGGAGGAGAAGTGATGGATGCTAGGCTCCTACCTGAGGAATGTAGGCAGCCTCTAGAAGCTGGACAAGTAAGGAAATGGATTCTCCTCTACAACCTTCAGAGGGAACTAGGCTGGCTGACTACTTCAGGCATTTTCACATTTCAGAATTCTAACCTTCGGACTGTGAGAGAATAAATCAGAGTTGTTTGAAGCCACATAGTTTGTGGTAATTTGTTATGGCAGCAAAAGACAACCAGTGCATATTTCTTTGGTTCCTACTACTTCTAAACCCTAGCAGTTGGTGTTCAGTGCCCATGTATTCAGGCTTCCTTCCTCACAAATGGCCCGCCCTCCTCCAAGGCTCTGAGAAGGCAGAGACTTTTCTTCTATAGTTGTGATGAACTATAACTGTGGTTATAGTTAGTGGTGGGTAGAAAATAGCAAATCTATTATTAGACTATAATCGTATTATAATTAATAACTAAACAAGTATTAAAACTACTGATGTTTTAACCGAAGTCATAATACCATCCCACTTGAACTTACAAAAGAAGCTTAAAAATTATCTCATTCTTGGGGCACCTGGGTGGCACAGCGGTTGAGCGTCTGCCTTTGGCTCAGGGCATGATCCCGGCGTTGTGGGATCGAGCCCCACATCAGGTTCCTCCGCTGGGAGCCTGCTTCTTCCTCTCCCACTCCTCCTGCTTGTGTTCCCTCCCTCGCTGGCTGTCTCTATCTCTGTCAAATAAACAAATAAAATCTTTTTAAAAAATTATTCTTTTTCAATAATAATCCCCTCCATTTGTGTAGCACAAAATTTCACAGTATTCAGAGGCACAGGGTCCATTTGCTCTTCACAACAACTTTGTGAGGTAGGCTGTTCAGGCACCATTGTCCCCACCTGAAGATGCTACACAAAGTAAATAAGTCAACTGCCCTGCACTACAAACCAACCGAACAAAAGCCCAAATCTAAGACTTTCAATTGAAAATCTACTCCTCTCCTCATAATCTGACTAAAACTCTACTTCCTTTCTCTCACTGAGAAGGATATATTTCACTTACCGCTTCTTGTTTATTCTCCAATTTACATA
>NW_023200909.1:0-1194 GCF_002007445.2 Ailuropoda melanoleuca
ACTTCTTTGAATTTAAATTATGGGTGAAAGATGTACATAAATGAATCCTTCCAGGTTTCTCCCCCAAAGGCTCTGCCTCTGCACCTCCTGAAGCTTCTCTTTTCACTCACTCGACTCCCATAGGCTCCACCTCTATCATGAACAGGTGGCTCATGCATCTCTCCCTTAGCTGGGAAAACCTCCAGTGCTCCCACCTCATTCCTGCCACGAGTCACCCCCTATTATATCACATGTCTTTTTTCCCTCCTGCTACTGTCTAACCTAAAACTGCATATCCATTTCCCTGGTGAAGGAGACTAGAGCTAACCGATCTTGTGTACTGCATATTCTCAATGCCCAGAACAGTTTCTGACATGAGTTGGCACTCAATAATATTTGTTGAATGAACAAATAAATTCTCCAACAACCACCAGAGATTAGGGCTCAAAAGGCAGCACCAGAGTCCCATTCAGCAAACTTGAAGAAGCGAAGGAGGAGACAGAAAGATAAGACCCCGATGTTCTGCTCTGAGATCCCACAATTGCAACTAGCAACTGCATTCTTCTCTCTTGACCCTGACTGCTCTTTCCATAGAATGGGTTGCCTTGCCCCTTGTGAGTAGTTAATTACAGAACGTCCAAATGCCCTGNCTGCCAAAACTCACCATTCTGTTGAGAAGCTATTGATCCTCAGAGACTCATATGCACTCCAGCTTAGTGGGAAAACTTGTCACAAACTTTGGAACTGCTTTAGAACCAACTTAACAATCATGGTGGGGGGGGACTATGCTTAAACACTTTCCTTTGAATAGTATTAAATATTAA
This sequence comes from Ailuropoda melanoleuca, assembly GCF_002007445.2. Classification (NCBI taxonomy): domain Eukaryota; kingdom Metazoa; phylum Chordata; class Mammalia; order Carnivora; family Ursidae; genus Ailuropoda; species Ailuropoda melanoleuca. Next base: position 804 of record NW_023200909.1, read on the forward strand.
GTGATTTGCCTCCAACTGATAAATGATTAAAAAATTTCCCTTTCCAGAGTGATTTTAATAATGCAGATGAAATTCTTTACTTGAACCTCTAAAATAAGTTACTTTCAAATAGAAGTGTAGGCAATAGTTATTTTCCAAGCACAGATGGCTCCTAACATAACCAGATGGTCAAATCCCCAACGTCCCCCCAGTTCATGAAGAATTTCCAAAGGGTTACCAGGAAAATAGAGTGCTGACCCTTGNGAGAGTGCTGACCCTTGGAAATAGGCTTCAAAGTGTCTTGCTGAAAACCCTCTGTGTTAGTTCCATCAAAGGCGGGTTGAGCACCAGATCCCAGAGGTCTTCTGCTGTGAGGAATCACCAGCCTATTCTCCTGGGAAACTGCCCAGGA
>NW_023200910.1:0-653 GCF_002007445.2 Ailuropoda melanoleuca
TGTGTGTGTACCACACCTTCTTTATCCATTCATCTGTCGATGAACATCTGGGCTCTTTCCGTATTTTGGCTATTGTGGATATTGCTCCCAGAAACTTTGGGGTGCATGTGCCCCTTCAAATCACTATATTTGTATCATTTGCACAAATACCTAGTAGTGTAATTGCTGCGTTGTAGTGTAGCTCTATTTTTAACTTTTTGAGGAACCTCCACACTGTTTTCCCAAATGGCTGTGCCAGCTTGCATTCCCACCAACAGTGTAAGAGAGTTCCCCTCCTCCACATCCTCGCCAACATTTGTTGTTTCCTATCTCATTCATTTTAGCCATTCTGACCCATGTGAGGTGGTATCTCATTGGGATTTTGATTTGTATTTCCCTGATGCCGAGTGATGTTGAGCATTTTTTCATGTGTCTATTGGCCATTTCTATGTCTTCTTTGGAGAAATGTCTTCTTCCCATTCCTTGACTGGATTTTTTTGTTTTTTGGGTGTTGAGTTTGATAAGTTCTATATAGATTTTGGATACTAGCCCTTTATCTGGTATGTCATTTACAAATATCTTCTCCCATTCTGTAGGTTGCCTTTTAGTTTTGTTGACTGTTCCTTTGCTGTGCAAAAGCTTTTTATCTTGATGAAATCCCAAGAGTTCATTTT
>NW_023200910.1:770-972 GCF_002007445.2 Ailuropoda melanoleuca
GGATTTTAATGGATTCCTGTCTCACATTTAGGTCTTTCATGCATTTTGAGTTTATTTTTGTGTATGGCATAAGAAAGTGGTCCAGTTTCATTCTTCCTCATGTGGCTGTCCAATTTTTCCAACACCATTTTTTGAAGACACTGTCTTTCTCTTGTTTCCCCGTAGGATATTCTCTGCTGCTTTGTCGAAGATTAGTTGACCA
>NW_023200911.1:0-648 GCF_002007445.2 Ailuropoda melanoleuca
AAAAAAAAAATAAAGAGCTGAACTGTTCAGTACAGGAATAGTATAAACTCAGTAATCTGGTTAGTTAGATGAAAGCACTTAATTTTTTACCAAAATACAATTTAATTTACCTGCATTCACACTCCCCGCACTGCTTTGCTCTGCATGGATAGACACAGACTTGTGTTTCATTAATTAGCCAATTAATTTATAACATTGAATTTTGAAATATTTCCAATATACTATCGAATAAATGGTCTANACTATCGAATAAATGGTCTACGTCTTTGATGAAAAGACTGGTACTTATTTTTTAGGACAAAAATGATTTTTTTAACAATCACTCCTCCAGTCTCGATCTAATGAAAACATAGTTAATTTGAACATAATTTGAAACTTTGAAAATCATCGTGCCATCAAAGGTTAAATTTTGTCTGATCCTTGATCTTTTCTTAATACTTACTTATTCTTGGTGACAGTGCCCAACAAAAACATGTTTTTATGAGCAAAAGAAATTCTCAACAGTGCTTTACAAATGGATTCTGCAAACTCAGAGCCGTAAGAGATGCCATCTCCTGTAATTGCATCTGAGTATTCTCTTATGTGTGTTCACACAGGAATATATTAAATCACACTTGCTGCCCCCAGCTAGACTTCAGTGTTTTTTTT
>NW_023200912.1:0-378 GCF_002007445.2 Ailuropoda melanoleuca
CAAGCAGTTGGCAAATGTAAAATGTAAAAAGAACGTTGAGAAAGAGGAGGATAAATTTGCTCTGAGGCTGTAGAACAGGAGGGAGGCCACACCATGGCCACGTGCAAAACGCTGCTTTCCTAGAAACTCGGCCCACGGCGTGTGTCTGCTGATGAGTGGAAGAGACCCTGGAGGGGACGGACCACAGCATCTCCCACACCAAATCAAACTGTCACTGGGAAACATGGACCCCTCCTTTCCAACGTGACATCTCTGCTCACCATTGTCTGTTTGATCTCAGGAAGCTCCAGGACAGAAAAGGCCATTGGAGTTCCTTTTTCTCCTGTCTTTCACATGGCTACCCAAAGGGGTGACTCCCTGTGATGCCCAGTGCTGACC
>NW_023200912.1:409-637 GCF_002007445.2 Ailuropoda melanoleuca
CAGTCACATGCTTACACCTTGAACCCAGGAGAGGGAGCTCCATTGCTCTCTAAACTTTGCTGTTGCCACATGTCAGAGGCAGAGGCAGAGCCACATGCCAGCCCCCATCCCTCCCCCACAGCTTGAACTGCGCTGGGGGAGAGGGTGCCTGAGGATTAAGGCCGGTGCAGGAGCTCCCCCACCCCGGCTGCTCCTTTCCTTTGGCTGAGGTTCAGCAGCATGCAGAAG
>NW_023200913.1:0-940 GCF_002007445.2 Ailuropoda melanoleuca
AACCATATTGTGCTTACTGCGTTATTGTGTTTATGATAGTATAAACAAGTAAATATATTGATGTTGAAAACTAAAGTTTTCACTGTGGGATAAGGAAAATACATGTATGATGTGGGGGATTAAGGTTTTGGGTTGATTTCTGTATTAATTGAGGAATCATTATGAATTAATCATTTAATATTTTTTCCTAGCTTTATCTATAAAAAGGGCCAGCAGCAGTGATACTCCAGGAGTAATGAGCGTACCTCACACTGAGTTCTTTGTCTGTAAATGTCATTTCCCATTCAAGGAAACCAGGGTTTCTTATGGACATGGTTCCAGGTCTGGGGCAGGGAACATAAAAGGTGATATCAAGACATCTTGCGCCAGATGTCAAGGAAGTGCTCAAAGATTAATGGGGTTATGTCAAAAGAACAAAGAAACATTGAACTAGATTTAAGAAATTATGATCCCATAGTGATACTCAAAAAAGGAGGAGAAGGAAGCTTTTTTTAAAAGAATAATGTTGGCAAATTAAGAAAAAGAAAGTGGAAGAAAGAATAGAAAAAAAACACAGTTTTGTCACCTTCCATATATTAATTGATTAAGGCAAGTCATTGATAGATACTAAAACCACTGGATGAAAGATAGTTGGGAAGTGGAACATTGACACAAATTATTAATTACATGGGGAAAGTAACCTTAACAATGAAAAGATCTGTGACTATCACACTATCCAAGTGATAAACTTGGTACAACCAATAATGGGACAACCCGGCATGAGGTACCTACTGATCTGATGCAATAAAACATCACCTATGACACTTTCCAGCCAAAAATGTTTAACCAGCATCCAATTATGAGGAAAGAACAAAGCAAATGCATAATGTGGGACAGACTACAACACGATTGGCTCAGACTCTTAAAATGTCAGTGTCATGGAGTAACAGAGGGAGGCAGA
>NW_023200914.1:0-644 GCF_002007445.2 Ailuropoda melanoleuca
ACCTACCGCGGACCAGCCAGGGCAGCCGGAAGCACCTGGCAGTCCTGAGAAGGCCAAGGCCAGTGTCCCCCCCCCGCAGGGGTGGGCTGGTGTCTTCCCGTGCGCTCCCAGGCACGGCCCCCACACTCAACACCAGCCAGGGCCTCACGCTCCCTCGTTTTGGCACCCGAAGACCCTTCCTCTTGTCCCAGACCCCAGGCTCTTTCCATGGTCCCAGCCAAAGCTGGGGCCCCAAGGGTTTGCACTGGGGAGTGGGGTGGGACAGGGAAGACCCCCTGGGGAGGGGACATGTAAGCTGGCTCGGGGGCAGGGCGCTGGAGCAGGGGGTAGGAGCACAGGAATCAGGGACTAAGTGAGAGCATTGGCTGAGTGCACACATCACACAGGTCCCCCGACAGCTGNGGTCCCCCGACAGCTGCAAGGGGCCTGAGGCACGCACGGCCAGACCTCTGCCTGCCACTCTGGGACAGTGATGCCCACATGCAGTCTCCAGGCCCCGTGCCCGGAGGAATGGCCTCTGCTCTTGAGGACATGCACATCTGGCTTGTCGTGGGTAAAGGTGACCGGCATCCGTGAGTCTTATCTAAGATAGTGACAGGAAAGGGGACACAATGTAAGGGTGGGGGCTTCCTAACCTTCGGTAA
>NW_023200915.1:0-1533 GCF_002007445.2 Ailuropoda melanoleuca
CTTTACACCATTACAGCCAAAGCTTTCATCTGCAAAGGGGGAAAGTATTTGGAGGTGGTTTGTGTTCTTGGTCCCTTCACGCTTAGAGGGACTTTCATCACGTGCTCTTCACATGCCGGGAGCTCACTAGCAATTCCCCAGCCTGGGGTCTCCTGTATTTCATTTGTTCTGGAAATTAACAGATTTTATCCTTTTTAATATTGCTGCTCCTCCATTCCTCCTAGGCTGTGCTTTCTGAGCTCCAGTTATTCTTTGGCTGGGCTTTCTCACTCTCTCCTCCATGACTCTTAAGCCTCTCTTTCATATTTTCTGTCCTCCAATCGTTTTGCTATAGCTCTAACTTGATATTCCCTAATCTCTCTTCAATTTGCCTACTGTGCTTTATAAACAGTCCATTGTGTTTTAAGACTGTATTTTTCATTTCTGTCTGATTTAAACCCACTCATTTTAGAGTCACCATCAGTGTTTGGTATCTGAAGCACTTAGAGGTCAAATTCTGTCATTTGTTCTTTCTGCTGCCCCCTGCTCACAGTAGTCTTGTTTTTATTTTTATTAAGACTGGTTTTTTTTAGAGCAGTTTTAGATTCACAGAGAAACCGAGCAGGAGTGCACAGATTGCCCATGTACCTCCTGCCCCCACACATGCACGGCCTCCCCACTATCAACACCCCCCATGCAGTGAACCTATAGCAACAAACCATTATCACCCAAAGTCCGCAGTTAACGTTCGGTTCACCCCTCATGTTGGACGTCCTCTGGGGTTGGACAAATGTATAACGATGTGTATCCGCCATTACAGTAGCATATAGCGTATTTCCACTGCCTTAAGAATCCTCTGGACTTCACCTGTTCTTCCCTCTCCCTCTAAATCCTGGCAACCATTGATTTTACCGTTTCCATAGTTTTTCCTTTTCCAGAATATCATATAGTTGGAATTATATGTTATGTAGCCCTTAAAAATTGGCTTCATTCACTTAGTAATATGCGTTTAAGTTCCTTCCATGTTTTTTCATGGCTTGATAGTTCATTCCTTTTTTGTGCTGAATAATATTNACTTCACCTGTTCATCCCTCTCCCTCTAAATCCTGGCAACCATTGATTTTACCGTTTCCATAGTTTTTCCTTTTCCAGAATATCATATAGTTGGAATTATATGTTATGTAGCCCTTAAAAATTGGCTTCATTCACTTAGTAATATGCGTTTAAGTTCCTTCCATGTTTTTTCATGGCTTGATAGTTCATTCCTTTTTTGTGCTGAATAATATTCCATTGTCTGGAGGTACCATAGTTCACTTATCCACTCACCTCCTGAATGATATCTTAGTTGCACCCAACTTTTAGCAATGATGAATAAAGCTGCTATAAACATCTGTGTGCAGGTTTTTGTATAGACATGTTTTCAATCCCTTTGCATAAATATTAACAAGTGCAATTGCTGGATCTTATGGTAAAAGTATTTTTTAGTTTTCTAAGAAACCACCAAACTCTTTTCCAAAATGATTGAACTATTTTACATTCCCAGTAGCAACAAAT
>NW_023200916.1:0-628 GCF_002007445.2 Ailuropoda melanoleuca
TGCCTGGTTTGGGGATCAAGGTAATATTAGCCTCATAGAATGAGTTTGGTAGCTTTCCTTGTGTTTCTATTCTTTGAAATTGCTTTAGGAGAATAGGTATTATTTCTTCTTTGAATTTTTGGTAGAATTCCCCAGGAAAACCGTCCAGCCCTGGAGTTTTATTATTTGAAAGGTTGTTTACCACTGACTCAATTTCTTCATAGTTAATTGGCCTGTTTAAGAAATCTATTTCTTCCTGTTTCAGTCTTGGTAGTTTATAGGTTTCCAGGAAGGCCTCCATNTTTCCAGGAAGGCCTCCATCTCTTCCAGATTGCTTAGTTTTTTGGCATATAGCTGTTGATAAAAATTTCTAATAATGCTTCCAATTTCAATGTTGTTGGTCATGACCTCTCCCTTTTCACTCATAATTTTAATAATTTTGGTCCTTTCTATTTGTTTTTAGATAAGTCTTGCCTGTGGTCTGCCATTTTTATGGATTCTCTCAAAGAACCAGCTTCTTGTCCTGTTGATTTGCTCTACTGCACTTCTCTTTTCTATTTCATTGATTTCTGCTCTAGTTTTGGTCAACTGCTTCCTTATGAGTGGGTTAGGCCTGTCCCTCTGTTGCTGTTCCAGCTTCTTGAGGTGA
>NW_023200917.1:0-599 GCF_002007445.2 Ailuropoda melanoleuca
AATTCAGTTGAGATTACAGATGGACACTTAATTTTAATGCATCTAACATCTCATAGATAAACATTAAAAAATCAATGGCATTTTCTATAATAATGTGTTTCATCAACAACTACTGAACTTTCAAGTACCTTATTCTGTTTAGTCCCAAATGAGACAGCAGTTATAACCTAAGCTTACTGCCAGTTCTATGGAACTCAAGTGTTACCCAACCAATAGAAGAGCCGATATTTATCTCTTCAAAATAACATATGACTATCATATATGATTACACAGGAATTTACTTGTACCATCTTTAGCAATACCTTCATTTGTCCAGGTTCCAATTAAGAATATTTCTTCCACCTAAGAATTTGGTGTCCTAGCATGTTTGTTTCATTAATTTAAAAAAATTTTTTTANTTATCATATATGATTACACAGGAATTTACTTGTACCATCTTTAGCAATACCTTCATTTGTCCAGGTTCCCATTAAGAATATTTCTTCCACCTAAAAATTTGGTGTCCTAGCATGTTTGTTTCATTAATTAAAAAAAATTTTTTTAAATGAGAAGCCACTGAAAAATGTAAGCAGAGACGTGGTCAGATATTTACTTTTAAA
>NW_023200918.1:0-599 GCF_002007445.2 Ailuropoda melanoleuca
AATGCCAGAATCAAAACCCTAAATGCTGATCTATTTGTACGTTCTAGCAACAGTAACTTACGAAGAAAGATTCTGACCAAGGTGCTTAGTACCAGTTTATTAAGGTTGAAATCTACAATGAATTAATCTTTAGGCTGAGTTGTCCTTTCACCTGCCGATCCAAGCATGGCAAGAAAATAATTAGACTATGTTATTTCCCAGCTCGATAGGAAACCAGTTTTTCTTCCGTAGTAATTTATCATTACCTGCTAAAGAATGATTATTCTTACTGTTATACATGGTCTTTTGGGTGGTTCTCAATGTTGATGTTTTGTTTTAACAGATGAAAGTAATAAATTAATGGTGGAGGGGANAATGGTGGAGGGGATATATGTCAGTAATACATACAAATTCCTTCCCGAGGCAATACGAAATACCCTGTCACTTAATGATTTATATAACAGTTATGATCACAGAACTCAGCCCTACCAGAGCATACATTCACTGGAGTCCTGAATTAAAATTCAAAAGCAGAATCTGTGTTCTCTTGAACTGTCAGGACTCACAAAATCAAAAGCTTTTTGTATGACTAACCCTCCTTCTAAAGATAGATTGGTTAT
>NW_023200919.1:0-947 GCF_002007445.2 Ailuropoda melanoleuca
CGGTATATTTCTGTTGTTCAAGCCACTCAGTCTATGGTATTTTGTTAGAAGAGCCCAGCAAAAGAATATAGCCCAATATAATGAACATATCATAATTTTAGTATGTTGCCAACATGAAGTATTATAAATGAGGCTGGAAGTCGGAGATCAAGGTGTCTGTGGGGTTGGCTCCTCCAGAGGGCTGTGAGGAGGGGTCTGTCCATGTGTCTCCCCAAGCTTCTGCTGGTTTGCTGGCAATCTTTGGCATTCCTTGCTTTGTAGAGGCACCGTCCCATCTCTGCCTTCATCTTTGCGTGGAATTGTTCCTGTTTCCATGTCTGTGTCCAGATTCCCCTTCTTATAAAGGCACCAATCATTTTGGATTAGGGGCCCATTCTACTGCCATCTAACTTTAACCTAACTAATTGTATCTTCAAAGACCCTGTTTCCAAATAAAGTCATGTTCTAAGCTACTGAGGGTTTAGTAATTAAACGTATGATGAGTTTTGGGGAGATACGTTTTCAGCCCATAAGGTGGGCCATATAAAACATTAGTAAAATTAATTTCATCTGTTTCTTTCTGTTTTTTTTGTTGTTGTTGTGGCTACTAGAAACATTGACATTATGCATTCGGCATACATTTTATTTCTATTGCGTAGTGCTTCTTTATGATACTAGCTAACGCTAACTGATATATNTGCTAACTGATACATGCAGACTTTGTTCTAGGACCCTTACGTATATTAATTAACTTAACACTTAAAATAACTGTATTTAGTACGTGTTATTGTTTGCCCTCGATATTGAGGGGTGAAGGTATCTCCCCAAGGCCACATAGACGGCGGACAGCAGAGTTAACCTGTGAATGCGGATGCCCTAGCTCCAAAATTAGCGCTCTGACCTGCTCTAGGATAACACGTATCTATAGAGCAGTAATACGTTTGGTCAGTCTTTGGAATTTTCACAAT
>NW_023200920.1:0-2365 GCF_002007445.2 Ailuropoda melanoleuca
AGTGATGTTGTTTGACTCTATATATGACGTGTCCTAAAATAAAATAGATGTGTCCTTAAGCAAAACCTGTCATTGTTGGAAATTATGCTTTCACATTCATTCACTCATACAGAATTTACTAGGAACCAACATTAGGTGATGGGAAGCAAGATAAAGTAAGACACAATCATAAAGCTCACCACTTACAGAATAAATATTCTTCTCATGTAAGTAGCTTTTTCAACATTTCACACCAACCCTATAGAAATCCCTCAGGTACTGCCTCCGGTTCGTGAAATGAGGGTAATAGTTGGATTTGCCCCATAGGTCATGGTGAGGATTAATCCACATAAATGATATCTCACTGTCTCGCACAAATTTACAGTCAACAAACATTAGCTGTTATCTTCATTATTAGCAGGTGTTATTTAATACAGGATAAAATACCTAGCAGTTTCCAGAAAGAACAGAATCACTAAACTTAAATATTTTTAGCTGAACTATGACATAGGAAATATCTGGCAGAGAATTTAGACATGGATATTTGCATTTAGGTAAAAATCTCTTAATAGTAAGCATAGTTCAAGACAGTACACTCAAACCATTCTAAGAATAAGAAAAAGATTTAAAAGAAGATCAATTATTTCAGAATATATTTGTGAATAAGATAGGAAAATATGGGATAAATGGTAATTTGATTAGTGAATGTGTCCTAATTATGTAGCTATACCCAAAGGATAAAGATTAATGAATTAATATCAACTACAGGAAATTTGCTAATGACCTGAGTCAATAGTCCATCCTGAATATTATATTAATCCTGCTGTTTAGCATATCCTATGGGTTTTATCAACTGAATAAACCATTGCTATCATGTGATTTCATTATATACAATAGAAACATAATAAGGATCTGGAAATAAATGATCGCTTCCAATGATGACACAAATCTGTCAAGACGAAATTATGTGGTTATAAATGTAAGTTGCTGGACTTGTACCTAAATATTCCAATAAAGAAGTTCAAGGATCCTCAAGGGGGGAAAGATTTACTCTCTGACAAGTATTTATCCCCTATGGCTGTGATTAGAATCAGTTAACAATATTCTACTTGGGTTACTTTGAGAAATAAAGAAGATGTTGCCTATAAAATGCTTTGTGAGGAGCGCCTGGGTGGTGCATTCAGTTAAGCGTCCAACTCTTTGTTTCAGCTCAGGTCATGATCACAGGGTTATAAGACTGAGCCCTGTGTGGGGCTCCACGTTCAGCGTGGAATCTGCTTGCAATTCTCTTTCCCTCTCCCTCTGCCCCTCCTGCTTGTGCTCCCTCTCTCACACTCTCTATAATAAATAAATAAACCATTAAAAAGTATAACAAAACAAAACAAAAACTAAAATGCTTTGTGAGATCCCAGGCAATAGAAAATATTAAAGAATTGCTAAATCTTNCTGCTAAATCTTTTAAACAGCAGAATGTGAGGGGGGGAAAAGAACACACACACACACATCACACACATCACCTCTTCTTTATCCATTCATCAGTAGATGGACAGTTGGGTCTTCTCCATAGTCTGGCTATTGTGAATGCTGCTATAAACATCAGGGTGCATGTGCCCCTTCAAAATTTTTCACATCCTTTGGGTAAATACCTAGTAGTACAATTGTTGGATTGTAGGNTCAAAAATTTTCACATCCTTTGGGTAAATACCTAGTAGTACAATTGTTGGATTGTAGGGTAGTTCTATTTTTAGCTTTTTGAGGAAACTCCATATTCTTTTCCAGAGTGGCTGCACCAGTTTGCATTCCCACCAACAATACAAGAGAGTTCCCCTTTCTCCACATCCTTGCCAACATCTGCTGTTTTCTGTGTTGTTAATTTTAGCCATTCTGACAATTTATTTATTATAAGGGTATCAGAAACTCCAAATACTCCAATCTCTATAAAATAATTTCTTATCCTTAAGCAAATTAAAATTGTGGTTGTGGAGAATTTTTTTTAACTCACTATTCTTATGTATTTATTCTTCCAAATACTGCTTTGGGTTAGCTTGTCATGGTCTAAATGTAAAACATCTTTTTTTTTTTTTTTAGTTTCACTCATTTATATATTTTTCAGCTCATTTCAATTGACACTCGGTGATGACTGTGCATGAAGTGTATTTATGGAGAGTGGGGTGAGTCAGACATTCTGTGATTATTCATGTGATCATTTCTTTTTTTAATAATAATTTATTATGTTATGTTAGTCACCATACAGTATATCCTTAGTTTTTGATGTACTGTACCATGATCATGTGCTCATTTCTAATGTCTACAACAGAACAAGAAGAAAGCACACAAATGTCTATGTTTGTTGGTGAGGATGGAGATGATGATAAAACTTCTTTTT
>NW_023200921.1:0-537 GCF_002007445.2 Ailuropoda melanoleuca
TTTGAAGACTTCAGAACTTTGCGTACAGCTTGCAGAAACATATTTATTAATGTTTTTTCTTCCCCATTAATAGAAAAGGGACTCGCAAATGCAGGTGGGAAATGAGAAGGGTGGTTATCTTGCATGGCAATTTTTTCTATATTCCTCTGAGCTAAATATATAGATTTAATGGTCCTGCTGTTTCCCTATTCATATCTGAGCAAGATTCCATTCCCCACGAGCTGTGGGAAATTAAGGCTTTGCAACTCACTTCATTGTCCAGGTGTGTGCCCTTATTTATTTTGCAGGCTGATTATAGTTTGTCAATAGGAAGGGACGATTTGGCACACAACTTAAAATTATTGCGTATCATGCTCAAAATAAATCTCAGATTATTCACCTTCTCAGCAACATCTGAAAGGCAGTTATTCTGAAAACCTAGGAGTAGCAAAATATTTCTTTAGCATGTACATAAAAGTGTGATAACAATGTGTCACCTTTAATAGAGCATTTGCGGGAAACGTGAAACATGCAGCCTGCGATCCCTCAAGAGTCCTG
>NW_023200921.1:559-903 GCF_002007445.2 Ailuropoda melanoleuca
CTTTTGGGTATAGTTCGTGCAAACTCTTACTGTGGGAGCCAAGGGGTATTTGAGGCCCACACGTGGCCACCAAGGAAGTCACTGGTGACTCTGTTTGAGGCTCCGCAGAAGGGACAGGGCTACGAAAGTGGAATCTAGAAAAGGAGCAGACCTCACCCTCTCTGGGTTTTACCGAGCACTAAACATCACTGCGTTGAAATCCAGGGGGTGTTAGATTGAATGTTTTAGGACACATCACAGTTAAGCACAATAGCATTCTGGGCCAGGCCATGTGTTGGCTCTTTTAATGCTAATGAAAGGGAGGTTCAGAGACAAAGACCAGTCAGAGATCAGTTGGCCTTTGT
>NW_023200922.1:0-1899 GCF_002007445.2 Ailuropoda melanoleuca
TTCTTTTAGAGAAGGCTACCCCTGCACCTCCTAGAAAATATTTCTAATGAAGTACAAGTCCATTGGGACTATGCTGTGAACGGTGGTACGGGGCCAACGTGGTAGGAGTCAGGGATTCTAACAAGGGCCGAACCCCCATCTCACAAAACCTTCTTCTGTCCCCATGCAACTCATGGTCTACCCTCAGAAAACCCCCCAGAAAACAAAACTTTAATCTCAATAATGCTCCCTTCAGCTTCTTCTTCAAATCTCGTCCAACCACAATCATAGGAAAGTAGAAATCCATCTCAAGAAGAAAATGGGACAGTCCACAATAGGTGGCGATTTCACAACATGCTACCGAACAACCAACAGAGAAGAAATCATAACACATTTGACAACTACCTTGACACAAATGAAAAAGAGAACCTACAAAAACTTACCAGAGGGAGCAAAAGTGGCTCTAAGATGGACATTCTCAGAAATGCCGGTCTTCCTCAACCCACAAGAAAGCTCTCCATAGACAACTTAATTTTAAATGGTAAAGAAGTAGGGGGAAAAAAGCTAAGCCCCCAGTTAGTAGACATAAGGAAAGATAAAAAAGGAATATGGAAATAAATCCAATGGAGACTAAAAGGACCAAAAAAAATCAATGAAAATAAGAGCTTCCTTTTTTTGGAAAGATAAGCAAAAGCATAGCTAGACTCACTGAGAAAGAGAGAGGACTCCAATATGATCCAGAACAAAAGAGAATGGATTCCTGTCTCCCATCCAAATCAAAAGAACACAGGCAGCAACCTCTTCCACCTTGGACACAGCAACTTCTTTCAAGACATGTCTCTAAAGGCAAGGGAAACAAAAGCAAAAATGAACTCCTGGGACTTCATCAAGATAAAAAGTTTCCATCCAACAAAGGAAACGATCGATAATACTAAAAGGCGACCTACAGAATCAAAGAAGATATTTGCAAATGACATTACAGAGAAATGGCTGGTATCCAAGATCTATAAAGAACTTCTCAAACTCAACACCCAAAACACAAATAATCCAGTCGAGAAATGGGCAGAAGACACGAACAGACACTTTTCCCAAGAAGACACACAAATGGCCGACAGACACGTGAAAACATACTCCACCTCACTTGCCATCAGGGAAATACAAATCAAAACCACATTGAGACACCACCTGCACCAGTCAGAATGGCTAAAAAGGAGGGCACATATTGCATGGTGCGCTGGGTGTTATACGCAAGGAATGAATCATGGAACTTTACATCAAATACTTGGGATGTACTGTATGGTGACTAACATAACGTAATAAAAATTATTATAAAAAAAACAAATGATATATCCCAGAGGTTGCTGCATAATAAAGCAGAATATATTGGGGGAAAAATTTAAAAAAAAGAATGGCTAAAATGAACAAGGCAGGGAACCACAAATGTTGGTGAGGATGTGGAGAAAGGGAAAACCCTTGCACTCTTGGTGAGAATGCAACTATGGAAAACAATATGGAGGGTCCTCAAAACATTAAACACAGAGTGACTCTANAACACAGAGTGACTCTATGACCCAGCAATTGCACTACTTGGTACTTACCCCATGGACCCAGAGGTACTGAAAAGAAGGGGCACCTGTATCCCCATGTTCACAGCAGTGAGGTCCACAACAGCCAAACTTGGAAGGAGGCAAAATGTCCTTCAACGGAGGAGTGGGTAAAGAAGATGTGGTTCAGGGCGCCTGGGTGGCACAGCAGTTGAACGTCTGCCTTCGGCTCAGGGCGTGATCCTGGTGTTGTGGGATCGAGCCCCACATCAGGCTCCTCTGCTGTGAGCCTGCTTCTTCCTCTCCCACTCCCCCTGCTTGTGTTCCCTCTCTCGCTGGCTGTCTCTATCTCTGTCAAATAAATAAATAATATCTT
>NW_023200922.1:2219-2873 GCF_002007445.2 Ailuropoda melanoleuca
GTTATCCAAGTGATGTGTATTAAGCAGGGCACATGTTGGGATGAGCACTGGGTGTTCTAGGTGAATGATGAGTCATGGAACACTACATTAAAACCTAATGAAGCACTGTAGGGTGACTATCAACACATCATTGAAAAAAGAGAAAGATAGGATACTCCGTACCGGAAAACTGTCACTATTTGCAAATGACATGATGCTACATATAGAAATCCCTCAAGATTCCACCAAAAAACTGCTGGAATAAACAAATTCAGTAAAGCTGCAAGATAGAGGTAAAGCCGCAGGATAGAAAGTCAACATACAGAGATCTGTTGCATTTATTTATGTATGTATTTTAGATTTTATTGATTTCTTGGACAGAGAGAGAGAAAGAACAGTAGCAGGGGGTGTGGCAGGCAGAAGAGAAGCACACTACCCGCTAAGCAGGGAGGCNGGAGCCCAGTGTGGGGCTCGATCCCAGCACTCTGGAACCATGACCTGAGCTGAAGGCGGACGCTTCAGCGATGGAGCCACACAGGTGCCCCAACTTGTTGCATTTCTAGATACTGATGACACACTTTCACAAAGAGAAATTAAGAAAGCAATGCCATTTACAACTGCATCGAGAAAAAAATCAAGGCATAAAAGGAAGCAAGAATGAGAAAGACCTTGTAC
>NW_023200923.1:0-598 GCF_002007445.2 Ailuropoda melanoleuca
AGTCTGCTCTACACAGAGCACGAGATTAATTTGTCTGTAACATCCCACGCATCTCTGCACAACGTTCCTGCTTTGGCTTTTAAAGCCTGAAACTGTGTTACTGATACATCTTATCACACTTACCGCCCACTCCTGGTCACTAACTTTTGTCAAGCCACGCTGCAAAATCATTCCTGAAGTCTTCGTCTTGTCCTCCGAGTCAGACTATAAGCTCTTTGTTGCTTGAGTTTCCTTTTGTGTTTGTCTGGGGGATCTCTGCATTTTCCTCTGACTCTTTCACCACCCCTTGTAGACATCATTAAATGGTAGGTAAACTGCACGTGGCAAGGAGATGCAAGCTTGGTTTCCGTGGACAAGTTCTCNAGGAGATGCAAGCTTGGTTTCCGTGGACAAGTTCTCTGGAACCTGAGATAGTACAGAGAGGATGACATAAAACACATGCAAAAATCACTGCAAAACCCAAGACTCTCATTTTGCCTACCTAAATGTCCTCACTAAGGTCTGCATATTGTAAGGCCTCCTACTCTTTCCATTTTGGGATTTATTGAAGTCTGGGGACTGGTGACTTAAACTTGTAAGAACTGTCTAGGAAACTATT
>NW_023200924.1:0-1246 GCF_002007445.2 Ailuropoda melanoleuca
AAAAAAAAAATCAGAGAGAGAGGGGACAATACCACATGTATGTTTTCTTTAATTGAGTACCTACGCAAACAAAAACCCCTCAAAATTTCACCCTTTTCAAGTACTCATTTAGGGAGTTTTGAAGTTCTTTCAAAGTCCTAGGATCCTTAATATGAAGATATCCAGAATACTTTCATTTTCTACCCATGCCAGAAATGTCCTTTTGCCTTCCCCTAAAATGGCAAGTAATAATCGCTCTATAAATTTTTGTAGGATGCCTACTACATGTGGTCATTGTACTAGCTATTAGGAATACAGTGGGGGAATAAGACAAACTTGTCTCTGGTCTTACAGAATGGACTGTCTGGGGGCAACAACATATACAACAGGCACAAAATAAGATTTATAGGCTAACCAATTGTAGAAGTATGCCAATCTATGACAAGAGTTATTCAAATAAAAATTTGACTAAAATAAAAATCCTACTAAAGACAACATTTTAAAATGCAAGCTTAGATAAATGACTAAATAATGAAGGTGAGTTAAAAATAAACACTCTCAAACAAGTCCAAAGGCAATAAAAAAGAGAAAGTCAGTGCAACAATTAGCTTGAATTAGGAAGTGGGTAAGGGTTGGAGGGGGAGAGACAGAGACAGACACCACACTATTAGAACTTACTTTGGTGGTTTCAGGTCCCTGTGAATTAGAGCTTTGGGTTGCATGCTGTGAAGATAAGCCACTCCTTGGGAACACTGTAAACACCAACTCATTGCATGGGCAGCAGTGTAATATGGCAATGGTTCAGCACCATGCAGCACTGCAAAAGAAAGGCACAAACTAAAAAGAACTTTATTGCATATAACAAAAGATACAAGGTGAATGCAGGCACTATCGGAACACATGACTGGGTATTTTTCTACACATGCTCCCATCAGTCCTGCTTTTAATTCTTTTCTAAATACAGAGATGGAAATATCTAATAATTTCAAACTACCGCATAAGTACCTAAAATGTAATAATACTTCTATTAAATGTTATACTACATCCACTCTAGCAAAATTAATATATATTACTAAACTTTTCCAGATTGACAGAATNGATATATTACTAAACTTTTCCAGATTGACAGAATTATTCACACAATATAAATTATAAGCAATGTGATGGCATACTACTGTAAGATACAGAGAAGTAGCACAAAAAGAAATAAAACAAGGTGTACCAGCACGTTTACAATTATGCTTTCTACAATAGCTAAAAACTAGAA
>NW_023200925.1:0-837 GCF_002007445.2 Ailuropoda melanoleuca
CACCATTGTATTTCACTGGTGATCAGTTTCCACATCAGAAAAGGGAAGCAAGGATGTGGTAAGCTCAAGTGCTTTTGAAAACAACACGGAAGATGCTTTCTAATCCAGACAACAGAAAAAGCAAACCAGCCGGGTAACAGATTGTTTGTTGATCCAGCAGCTTCATGATGTCATCAAGTCCTGTCGTTTTAACTTGGTAGCAATTGGCCTCAGTTGGCCACTAGTAATCATTTCGGTTATTGCTTCTCATTCACATTCATGGGGAGAACAGGCTGGCTTCCTCTAAATGAGAAGGGATAACTTGAAGCCTGCAGCAAAACTTCTTGAATCTCATCTGTACCCCCACCAAAATGGTAACAGTGAAGAAGAAAGACATGTGTTGACAAGGACATGAAACTTTCATATACTGCAGATGGGAGAGAAAATCGGTCCAGTCCCATCTGGGACTGTGGAAGGCCATTTGGCTGTATCTCCTGAAGTTGAATGTATACATTCCCTTCAGTCCAGCAATGCTTCTTAGGTAGTTACCCTACAGAAATGCATATATGTGTCCTTGACAACAAGGACTAAAATGTTCATAGCAGCACAATCTGCTATACTCCTAAACCGGAAGCCAGCCAAATACTCATCAACTGTAGAGTGGATAAATTTGGCTTATTTNAGTAGAGTGGATAAATTTGGCTTATTTCATCATGGAATATTATACAGCACCTGACAACTCCACACAATAAAAATGAGTCTCTCACACACATCACGTGAGCAAAAGAAGCCAGACATGGAGTATACGCTCTTTGATTCTACTCACATAAAAAGAAGTATAAAACAGGCCTAAAGACC
>NW_023200926.1:0-6152 GCF_002007445.2 Ailuropoda melanoleuca
CAGCGGAGGAGCCTGATATGGGGCTTGATCCCAGAACGCCGGGATCACGCCCTGAGCCGAAGGCAGACGCTCAACGACTAAGCCACCCAGGCACCCCTGGTGTTTCTTGCTAGCGAGTCTATGCTCATATAAGTCAGTATGTATTTTCTTCCCACACTCATGACAGCATACACACATGTACATGTTGTTTTTTATTGTTCATGCAAATGGGGGCCATCCTATACACACTCTTCTTCCTGTGGTTTTTTTGAGATAACTGATCTTAAGATCAGTCCACGTCATAATTCATAATACCTGTATTTAACTAAATGGATAAGCCATAATCACCTCTACCAGCCCCCGATTATTTTCTATCTTTCACCATTACAAGCAAAGCTGCAAATAAATGCACTGTACCTAGGTCACTCCGCACATGTGCATGTGTGCATATCTGCAGGATAAATTCCCAGAAGTGAGATTGCTTGCCTGCAAGTGACACACATTTGGAATGTTGATCGATGCTGCTAAATTGCCTTGTACAGGAGCAACCCATTTATGGCTACATGAGCAGGGCATTGGAGGGTATGTTTCCTACACCCTCACTGATACAGAATCTTACCAAGACTTCTGATCTTTGCCTATCCTGTTGGTGAAAGATAGTTTCTCACTGCAGTTTTAATTACGGTTCTCCTAAAACGAGTGCCCCCTGACCTCTGGGATTCATTCATGCAATCTGTAAATAATTAGCAGGTGCCTCCTCCATGCCAGGCACTACCTTGGGGCATCCTGCCCCAACTGTCTCTGGTCTGACTTTCACTGTCTTTTCCTACCTGCCCTTGCTGGACTGCCTTATGATGTCTCCCAAGAAGTCATTTTCCTTGCTTGGCCATCCTCACCAGGTCAAGCAGGGGCGACCTCATTTGACCTCTTCTTTAGAGGCTTAAGAGTGAGGAGAATGTGGTTTCTTGCCTTTTCTCTGTTCTCAAGACTAATTCCTGTAACCCAATTAAGCAAAGCTGAGAGGTGGGGACATGTGTCTTAAGGTCAGAATTAGCACCAGGTCCTTGGACTTCTCACATCACCCAGTCCAATAGGCCCGTCACTGCTTTGGTTTTCCCATCCCTCCCCCTCTAGGTGTTAGGAAGGTGAACAGAGAGCAGGTGCCTGGACACTTGTCCGTGTTCAGTGGTGGTGTTTGCTGCATGACTGGCCAGTCGAAACTGCCTCAGATTAGATGCCCGCTAAACACAAATGCATCTGTGAGCAGCACTATTTAGATTCAAGCGGGGAAGAAAAGATGTGAGGATCAATGTTCTTTTCTACACGGGAAACCTCTGGAGCATTTCCCAAATCCCCTTTTGTGGCAGCCCCAGAGCACTTGACCCCGTCGCACACTTGACCCTATTGCAGGTAACTGCTCCTTCACTTGCCTTCTCCACAGGGCTATGTAGGAATCAGCTAGAGCTCATGCCTTTGTTCGTCTCTGTATCTGTCCTCAGAATAAAGATGGGATCAGGACATGGGAGCTTTGAATGAATATCTTCCTGCCTTCCAGTTTCCAAGAATGGCGTCCGTACGGAGGCCTGCACCATTCTCTAGTCGCTTAACTGATGGGACCCTCTGCCTCTAGTTCATCCCACGCATGGCTGCTGGAGCTTTCCTCCCCCTAACACACGCTTGTAATCCAGTCAGTTGTGGAGGTTCCCTGTGGCCTACTAAATGAAGTGTAAATTCCTTAGCTTGGAATTTAGGGGCCCCTGTGGTGATAGGGCTCTGGTCTACCTTTCCAACCCTTCTTTCCACTACCTCATGCTCCAATCAAACGGAATTACTCAATGCTTCTCAAGTGTGCCTACATTCCATCCCTGTGCCTTTGCCCCTGCTGGGCCCCCTGCACCTAGAACACCTTCCTCTTTGCTCCCCTTCTATCACTGATGCCTGCTTCTGTCTCTCTCGTTCTCTCTCTCTCTCTTCCCACCCCACCCTTTGTTTAAAAAGGAAGGTTGGTAAGTTTTTATAAAGAAGAGAGAAGATAAACTTTATTTTATCTTTTTAAAGATTTTATTTATTCATTTATCAGAGAGAGAGAGCACAAGCAAGGGGAGCAGCAGGCAGAGGCAGAGGGAGAAGCAGGCTCTCCGTTGAGTAAGGAACCCGACGCAGGACTCGATCCCAGGACCCTGGGATCATGACCTGAGCTGAAGGCAGACGCTTCACTGACTGAACCACCCAGGCATCCCAAAGACCCTTCCCTTCCCAAATGTAATTGGCCCTGGATACTCCTGTTCAGATCCCCCAGATTTTCCTCTTAGCTCCCCAGCTAGGCTGCGTGGTGTATACTTCTTTCATGACTCATGTCTGGTCTATCTTGCATCTTCCTTCCTGCGGCACCTCAGACTGAAGACTGGAAAGCAGAGACTGTGTAACCCATCTTTGTGTCGCCTGCAAGTGATCAGTGATGGCTAGTGAAGAGACTCTCCTTGCTGTGTGGCCTCTTTCCTTTCCCACTCTGAGTTTGAGAAATGGGAAGAATCTGGGACCCGTGGCCACGACCGCTGCAGCCATCCCTGTAGATGCTCCTATGAAAAGGGTCTTAACGCAGAGCTGCCCCCGTCAAGTCCAGGACATGCCATCAGCCCTCCGGAGAATAGCAAGGACCTGTGCCTCAGGCTTGGGGAAAAGTGTCCTGTTTGCCCTTTTTCTGAGGGAAGGTCTCACGGTTAACATGTTTAACTGACTGAAAGGAGCAGCATTTGTTCACTTTGAGTTCTTGGAAGGAAGAAATGGAAAGCCATCTCTCTCCTTCCCCTGTGGCCCTGGTCTCCCCATTGAGCAGATGGGCACAGATGCTTCTCCGTTAAAAAGCCTGTCTGCATTATTGGGTGTGATGTGTACACTGGCAAGGGGGCAGGAAGACAACCCGGTCCTTCTCCAGGGCTTGCTTCTGGTGCCTTCTGCAGAGGAAGGAGTGGTATCTCAGAGTTTGGGTATGAGTTTTGGTTCTTACTCCACAGTTCAATAACCAGATGACCTTAACCAGGTCTCTTAATCTCTCTCGGCCTCAAAATAGAAATAGCTTTACCTTTACCTTCCACGTGGGCCGTTCTGAGCACCAAAAGAGAAAATGTACATGAGAGTGTTTTGCAAATTATATTTTTAAAATGTTATTTATAGCCTGCCTTGTCGTGCAATGGAGTTACAGAGGCTTACAAGATACGTGAGATGTAAGAGAGCGTAAATTAAAAGTGAGAGTTAAAAGCAGCAGGCAAAAAGAGTTCGGACGTAATGAGCCCTAAATGATACTAAATGCATACCTTGTTTGCTGCGGGTGGGTCTCAAGGTTCTTGGGAAATGTACACTGTTATCTGAATCAGTGGAAGGGGTTACTCGGGCCGTGGTGTTTCAGGGTGTCCAGTGTGGGCACTGAAGGCTCATAGCAGGGCTGGCAAATTCTAGATGGACCTTGGATCTCCATGGGTAGGGACCTGTCCCAACCTCATGCCCTGCATAGGGGCCATTGCTTTAGTCCAACCCAGATCCACTCGAACCTGGAGGTAGCTAGGTCCTTCTAAATATCTTTCTTTTTTTCTTAATATTTTATTTATTTATTTGCCAGAAAGAGAGAGAACACACGCACAAGCAGGGGGAGCAGCAGGCAGAGAGAGAGGGAGAAGCAGGTTCCCTGCTGAGTAAGGATCCTGAGGTAGTACTCAATCCCAGGATCATGACCTGAGCTGAAGGCAGACGCCCAACCGACTGAGCCCCCCAGGAGTCCCCCTTCTAAACATCTTATCCTTCCCCCCACCTACCCCACACAGCCAGCATGCCCTCCCTGTGGGGACAACTCACCTCCAGCCCACTCAGACACTCATCTTTACAAAACCCACAAACCAGCTTCATTGATATTTATAATATACATATCAGAAAGTTCACCCTTTTAAAATGTACTGTTCAATGGTTTTGCGTGTATAGACACTCTTGACCTCCCGTGCTGAATAACATGCCCATCTGATCTTCTTTGCCACACAGACCTCAGTTTCTTTTCCTATGCTCTCCCTCTGCCCTAATTCTTCACTCTGAGTCTGGAACTCAAATTCTGGAAAAGATGCCCCATCGTTCTGGCATTTTCCACCTCAGACCCGTCCCTTTGGCTGGGCGCCTGCATTAGGTCTGCTGTACTAAAAGTAAACTGGTT
Source organism: Ailuropoda melanoleuca (assembly GCF_002007445.2). Taxonomy (NCBI): domain Eukaryota; kingdom Metazoa; phylum Chordata; class Mammalia; order Carnivora; family Ursidae; genus Ailuropoda; species Ailuropoda melanoleuca. Next base: position 4,175 of record NW_023200926.1, read on the forward strand.
CTGGGGCTGGTGGGGAGTGCACAGAAGAGCCGCCAGCGTGATCTCTGCATTTTGTGAGCTTGAGGAACGCCCAGGGAGAACCCAGGCGGCAAGAGGCTGTGGGCAAGACCGGCTGGGAGCTGCAGCACTTGACGGATCACATTGTTAGACCGTGACTCACTCCCGCCGCAGTCTGGAAAGCTGCAGCTCTCCGCCTGGCCTTCAAAGGAGGGCCGCTCGGACTGTGGGTGGACCCTCTGAGCAATCCTCTGAAGGCCAGGTTGGACAGGCAGAGCGGGACCCGTTAATTCCAGGGCTGGCCTGTTTCACGCCGCTTGACCCCACATCGGGAAACCCATGTGAAAAATCCTCTGTTAAAAAGTCGTATTTTGGGAGCCTGGAAGGGGGAAGAAAAGGTGTTCTCTCTGTAATTTCCAAGAGAGAAGAGGGAGTCATCCGAGCTTCTGAGTCTGGTCAGGCATTTGGGCTCTGCTGATTGGCAGTGGAGACCCAAGCCCCCCTCTGCACTTGGTGAGTGTCAAGCAGGCCCCCCTCGGGGACCCTCTCCTTCCCCCCCACCCCACCGTGCCAGGCTGTTCCTGGACCCCATGGCTCTCACATATGTCTTTCTTCTCATTTCCTTCTCCTTCTCCCCATCATTCTGCTGTTTCCCCGTCCACCCTGTCAGCCCATCCCAGATCTTTCACCTATAAGGAAGAGAGGGGGGAATCTTCCTTCTCCACTTAACCTACTGGCTTAGCATCCCTCTGTTTCAAGTGTCCACGGAAGCCCGGATTAAACTTGTCCTTTTCCACAGGCCGGGGAGGGGCTGCCCAGTCAAGACCCCGTGCCCTTCCCACACAGCACGCAGTCCTGCTGTCCTCAAGTGCGCATGTTCAGGCCAGGACCTGACTGGAGTGTTGAGAGCGTGACCCGGAACGCCCTGTCTGATGGGGGAGGACAGAGTTTGGTCTCTGGGAACCCCCATCTGGTGGAGGAACTTAGACCAACACAGTTAAACACTATTTCATAGAGCAGTATGTTCCCAAATGCGAATCCTACAAAGGGCTAAAGCCACAGACAGGGACTCGGGTTGTGTCAAGAGTCTTTCTGAAGCTCCTTCCTTAAAGCCCTTATGGGAACCATCCCATACAGGGGATCACAATTTCTTTTTTTTTTTTTAAAGATTTTATTTATGTATTTGAGAGAGAGTGCACACATGAGCATGAGGGGGTGGGCACAGGGAGAGGGAGAACCAGACTCGCGGCTGAGTGTGGCTCCATGTGAGGTTGGATCCCAGGACCCAGAGATCATGACCTGAGCAGAAGTCAGATGCTTCACCAACTGAGCCACCCAGGCCCCCTTAAGATGTTACTTTTAAGTATTTTCTACAACCAACATGGGTCTGGAACCCACCACCATGAGATCAAGAGTTGCACGCTCTTCTGACCCAGCCAACCAGGTGCCCCTGTGGTCACAGTTTCTTTAAAGATTTTTTTTTTTTTTGAGGGAGAGGGAGAACACAAGCTGGGGGGAGCAGCAGAGAGAGAGGGAGAAGCAGACTCCCCACTGAGCAGGGAGCCTGAAGTGGGGCTCGATCCTAGGACCCACAGGATCGTGACCTGAGCCAAAGACAGAGGCTTAACCAAGTGAGCCACCCAGGTGCCCCACAATCTCTAACACTCCTCCAAACAAAGCCAGGTGGAGAGTGTCCATTGCCTCTGGAAGTTAAGGCTGGGTTGAATTAGGGGTTGCTGCCTTTAAAAACAGGAAAGACCCCCAAATTCAGGGGTCTTTCCACCACTCCATGCCATTTCCATTGACATAAGGCACACGGGGAGTGGGCATGTGGGGGAGGGGGCCGTGCGGCCAAGTTGGAAAGCTGCAAGATGGCGAGAGCTGCTCCATCCAGTAAGGGAAAAGGGATGAAGGAGTGGACCCAGGTTTCTCAAAACAATATTTTCTCTCTCTCTCTCTCTTTTTTTTTTTTTTTTTTTTT
>NW_023200927.1:0-881 GCF_002007445.2 Ailuropoda melanoleuca
GTTTGCCAGAAAATCGTTGGAATTCCTGGCAGTCACTTGCAAAGCCAAGAACATGCCAAGTTCCAGTAAACTGAGGAATAAAGGCAGCATTAGGGCCCCTAATGGGGCAGGTCCCAAACCCTCCTCTGCCCCTGTGCCTGGGAGGGAGGTGCCCTGCCTGACTCTGGGACAGCCTTGGGGACCTTCTGGAGTTGGAGCTATGCCAAGGAGCAGACAGATCCAGCACCAACCTCTGAGGGTCCCGCAAGGCCTCTTGATTAATAATAATTAGAGAAACAATTTTTATTTAGGAACTATCACATATTTGGATGTATTAGTGTGGGCTGAGCCGAACTCCCAAAGTTAAGCATCCGTAGTTGTGTGGGGAATTCATCCTGGACACGCTGACCTACCCAGCCTCAGCTTCTGTGCAGCATGGGCTGGAATAGCCAGGCGTTGGCCATCAGGGCACCAGGGATGGGAAAGCAACCTGCCTTTCCTTCAGGCTGGGATTCCCTTTCTGGCCCTGCAGCCCCTCACCCTCATCCTCCAGTGAGAAAGGGCCTTCTGCTCTCCGTCCCTGAGGCCTGGTGCCTAAGTGAGAAGGCAGAGACCTGTTGCCAGGTGCCTTCAAAGTTCTTCAGGAGGAAGCATTGGTGCTCAGCCTCAGCAGAACTGGAACGAGAGACTGGGTCCCTCTGAAAGGGATGGGCCCCCCAATAAACTGCCCCACTCCTGGCAGTGACGCTTACCCTGCCATGCTGGATTTCCTCAACCCCTCTGAAGTTTGCACGGACTGTGCAGAAGAGGGCGAGCCCCAGAGCAAGCAGCCAAGCCTTCATCTCGTGCGTTTCCTTTCTCCTTCTGAGCCGTTGAGTCTTCTGAGGCTTAGAGGCAGGTGC
>NW_023200927.1:942-1312 GCF_002007445.2 Ailuropoda melanoleuca
TCAGGGCACCAGGGATGGGAAAGCAACCTGCCTTTCCTTCAGGCTGGGATTCCCTTTCTGGCCCTGCAGCCCCTCACCCTCATCCTCCAGTGAGAAAGGGCCTTCTGCTCTCCGTCCCTGAGGCCTGGTGCCTAAGTGAGAAGGCAGAGACCTGTTGCCAGGTGCCTTCAAAGTTCTTCAGGAGGAAGCATTGGTGCTCAGCCTCAGCAGAACTGGAAGGTTTGTGTAAGAGAGACTGGGTCCCTCTGAAAGGGATGGGCCCCCCAATAAACTGCCCCACTCCTGGCACTGACGCTTACCCTGTCATGCTGGATTTCCTCAACCCCTCTGAAGTTTGCACGGACTGTGCAGAAGAGGGCGAGCCCCAGAG
>NW_023200928.1:0-760 GCF_002007445.2 Ailuropoda melanoleuca
TAAAGGACCACAGGAGCACCTTCTGTGTCTTGTCTCTATCAATGTTAATATCCTGGTTGTGATGTGGCCCTATGATTTTGCAAGATGTTACCATTGGGAGAAACTGAGTAAAGGGTACACTAGGTCTGTCTGTATCATTTCTTACAACTGAATGTGAAGTGTGCTTTCGTGGGAAGGACATCACTGAGAGTTGAGTTAGGAAGACCTTTTTGATGCCTTCATGTGGGATGTCGGGCTGGCTGTGGATGTGATTCTGGAGTTCTGGGGAGAGGTCTGTTGAAAAGTCCGTGGGAGATCAGTGGTATCCAAAGCTAGGAAGAGAGCGCAAACAGAAATGAGAAGAGGGTCAGGAATCGTGCAATCCACAGTTTAGGGGTCTAGGAAAGGAGGAGAAGCCTGCTGAAGAGTGGCCCAAATGGTGGGAGGAAACTCAGAAGCCGAGAATCGGCTTCAGGGAGGAGGAGGGGTGGCCAGCCGTGTCAAAGTCTTTGCGTGGGTAGGGCCACCATACAGACTGGGATGCTTTGGGAGCAGAACNGAATGCACTTTCTGAAACGTTACGTGTAGTCCAATAAAGCGGTTTATTGCACTGCTGGACCTGAATTTTGGTAAAATTCAAGTTATCAATTTTTTCTGTTGTCACTTGTACTTTGGTGTCATATGACCTGTAACTATGGCCATGTTGCCACTACTTCTTTTTTTTTTTTAATTTTATTTTATTATATTATGTTAATCACCATACAGTACATCCCCAGATTCC
>NW_023200929.1:0-991 GCF_002007445.2 Ailuropoda melanoleuca
AAAACAAAGCTGGGGGCATCATGTTGCCTGATTTCAAGCTATACTACAAAGCTGTGATCACAAAGACAGCACAGTACTGGCACAAAAACAGACACATAGACCCATAGAACAGAATAGAGAACCCAGAAATAGACTTTCAACTTTATGGTCAACTAATCTTTGACAAAATAGGAAAAAACATCCAATGGAAAAAAGACAGTCTCTTCAATAAATGGTGCTGGGAAAATTGGACAGCTACATACAAAAGAATGAAACTTGACCACTCTCTNTGAAACTTGACCACTCTCTCACACCATACACAAAGATAAACTCCAAATGGATGAAAGACCTCGATGTGAGACAGGAATCCATCAAAATCATAGAGGAGAACATAGGCTGCAACCTTTTCGACATTGGCCACAGCAACTTCTTTCATGACATGTCTCCAAAGGCAAGGGAAACAAAAGCAAAAATGAACTTTTGGGACTTCAAAATAAAATGTTTCCGCACAGCAAAGAAAACAGTCAAAAAAACTAAGAAGCAACCCACGGAATGGGAGAAGATATTTTCAAATGACACTACAGATAAAAGACTAGTAGCCAAGACCTACAAAGAACTTCTCAAACTCAATACATGTGAAACAAATAATCAAATCAAAAAAATGGGCAGAAGATATGAACAGACACTTTACCAATGAAGACATACAAATGACTAACAGACACATGAAAAAATGTTCAAAAGCATTAGCCATTAGATAAATTCAAATCAAAACCACATTAAGATACCACCTTACGCCAGTTAGANACCAATGAAGACATACAAATGACTAACAGACACATGAAAAAATGTTCAAAAGCATTAGCCATTAGATAAATTCAAATCAAAACCACATTAAGATACCACCTTACGCCAGTTAGAATGGAAAAAATTGAGAAGGCAAGGAACAACAAATGTTGGAGAGGATGTGGAGAAAGGGGAACCCTCTTACACTGTTGGTGGGAATGCAAGTTGG
>NW_023200930.1:0-658 GCF_002007445.2 Ailuropoda melanoleuca
ATGAATGAAAAAAGAATCTTTCCCTTTATCTTAGTGCTAAGAAGTGGTGGTCTCATATTTGGCAGAACAGATAATCAGGTGTGAAGTAATGCTATGGGCAGAAAGCAAGTCCTGCATTCTTATCCCACTCAAGAGTTGATTAAAAGATCATCTCACCAAAGAAGATAGTAATTTCTCACTTCCTAATGTTCTAAAATTCTTTGCCAGTATTTACCAAGTTTCAGTATTTTGAGTATCACCTTTAAGAGCTATGCAATTCTGTCTTCTCTCTCCTATTATTTAATTGAAAGGCTTCTTGAAATCATACTTTTTTCTATATAAATGTACTATGATATGAAATTTTATATCATAGGTTTGCTATGATAGTTATATACTTTAATACATAAAAATAAATTCACACCATGAAAATTTATGAATTCTACATATGTTCCACTTAAAATCCTCTTATATTTTACCAANCTAAAATCCTCTTATATTTTACCAATAGTACATGTCTCAAGTGAAACATTGATTTATGCTAACAGTGAGCATCCCAGTTTCTTAACATGTATATTTTCTCTTCTTTTGTGCCCTCTAGTTAAATAAAAAAATTTAGAGATAAGGAATCTTGTTGAGTTTAATATGCAAGCCTATATCTATAAAAAGCTTAACTGGAAAC
>NW_023200931.1:0-682 GCF_002007445.2 Ailuropoda melanoleuca
CAAAGAAGAAGTGAAATGAAAGAACAACAAGAATAGTAACAAAAGCATCTCTCACACTTATAGAGTTAGCAGTAAAGAAACATGTACTTTAAGGTAGTAATATTACACAGAACTTTAAAACATACAAATCTGAATGCCGAATGGGAATAATTTAAAAATTTTTCATTTATGACTTGATTTCTTTCTTTCTATGAATTATTACCATATATTCTATTTAAAATCTTGCCCTCAATGAAAACTGAATAGTCTTTACTTACAAAACATTTTTGAGAGACATTTTTCTTTTGAAAGAAAAAGGGCACTAAAATTGATTAATAAAAGCAATTATAATTGATTTAATCCAATGTGATTCAATTCAGGAATACTAAANTCAGGAATACTAAACTCATGAGAAATTTAAAATTGACCAGAGAGTGGCAATTTTTCTAATTAATGCTCAGAGATTCAATTGAGTCAATTATTATAAAATATGTGATAAGTTTTATTTCATTATTTAACAAAAATTCTACATATTTAGACTTCAGGAAAAGAAAACATATGTTTCAGCCTACATTAAGAGGAAGAAAAAAAGGAGTAAGAATGTTGTTCATAATGCTGTGGTACAGGAAGCTGAGTCCAAGACGGCAGAGGAGCAGGAGACCTTAGTTTTGTCTGGTCCCAGGAATTCAGCTAAATAACTATC
>NW_023200932.1:0-669 GCF_002007445.2 Ailuropoda melanoleuca
CAACTCCAGTCCCTGGTCAGGAAGAATTATTTGTTTCCAGGAATTTCTATTTTTTAAAAGAGCGAATGGGCACCAGGTAGGCCCAGGTATTGGATTTGTAAATATGCTTTTCCAAGGGTGGAGAGTAATGTGGGCTAAGACAAGAAGCCCCCCGGGAGACCAAGGTCCGTGGGGGTAGAGTCAGATCCAAGTGGGTCATGGTCCTGGGGCTACCAGAACAGAGGACCACAAACTGGGGGGCCTGAAACCACAGAAATGTATTCAGTCCTAGTTCTGAAGGCCGGATGTCTGAAATCGGGGTGGTGGCAGAGCCACGTTTCCTCGGCAGCCTCCAGGGGAGGGTCCCTCCTGCTCTGCCAGCTCCTGGTGATTCCTGGCAANATTCCTGCTCTGCCAGCTCCTGGTGATTCCTGGCAATCGTGGGCGTTGGTTGGCTTGAGGATGCCTCACTCCGATCTCTGCACCACCCCCCCACACATGGCCTTCCTTTTTTGTTCACATGGCCTTTTCATAGGACACTAGTCAATGGGTTTAGGGCTCACCCTAATCCAGTGTGAACTCGTCTTAATTAAACACATCTGCAAAGACCCTATTTCCAAACAAGGTGAACTTCTGGACATGAAGGTGGGAGTGGGGGGGGCACTTGTCAACCTGTTCTGCTGGGGTGGG
>NW_023200933.1:0-147 GCF_002007445.2 Ailuropoda melanoleuca
TTTTTCTCCACCCCCTCGGGGATGCCGATGATTCTGACATTGGAACGTTTCATTGAGTCCGTAATCTCCCGCAAGCTACATTCTTGTGCGTGGATTTTTTTAAGTCCAGATTCTATTTTAGCTTTCTCTTCTACTAACCCATCCTCC
>NW_023200933.1:245-1291 GCF_002007445.2 Ailuropoda melanoleuca
TTTAATTTCTGCCAGATTCGCTCTCATTTCCACCCTTAGAGATTCTATATTCTCATTAAAATTTTCATTAATACTTTTTTCAAGTCTGCACATCATCTTGAACATTGTTACTCTGAATCCCATTTCTGATAATTTGGTTATATCCATATCCATATAGTTCTGTGGCAGAGGCCATAGACTCATTGCCTTTTCTTTGCTGGGGGGGATTTCTCCTTCTCGTCATTCTGATGAGGAGAGGTTGCGGGTTTGTCCAGAGCCCAAATTATTGACTGGGATCCAGGCCATGCGCCCTTGTTTTATAGGGACCTTAGGGATGTGGGCTTCTTGATTTTTCAGCCTGCCTTCTGGGGGAGGGGCCTGCCATGCTGATACTCAGGCAATCCTGTTTGGGTAGAGTCTCCTTGTCCCCTGCGACGGGGGATGGGGATGGGCACACTGTGAGCCGGTATTTCCAGGCTTTTGTTCTCTGGCGGCTTTCCCTGGCGGTCTGCTGTGCCTCTTCTGAGAGTCAGAGCAGCAGTGGCCTAATCTCAGCCTCTGTCTCAGAACAGAGGGATTGCGGACCGTTCTCCACTGATGTTCTGGCCACTTTAACTGTTACTGTTGGTGCTGCTCAACCCTGCAGTGTCCCGGGATGTGCGCCCCACACCCGGCGTCCCAGCCCTCACTTCCAGGGCTGGCGGGTGTGTTTCTAACACCGCCAGCCACCAGCCGCCCCCGCGCGCTCCGGAGCTCCCGGTCTCAGTCTGGTTCCAGTGAGTGCACTGGAGTTCCGTTTCAGTCTGGTGGCTCGCGCTCCCGGCTCACGGTGTCAGTCTGCTGTCTCGTGGGTGCAGGTCCGCGAGTCCGGCCGCTTCCTGTGCAGGTGGCTACTGCTTCCCGGCGCCTGAACGTGGCGGCTCCCTCCCCCTTCTGTTTATCTTCCGATATCTGTGCGCGGTTTCAAGGCTCCCTGCTTCGTACCTCAATACTCAACACTGGAGATGTTCATTTGTAGAGATCCAAATGTATCTTCCTGCGTCTCAGGCTGATTCCGTGGATGTTCA
>NW_023200934.1:0-861 GCF_002007445.2 Ailuropoda melanoleuca
GTTTTTCCCTGTCTCAGCATTCTGAGGTCTGCTGATGGCTTTAAATTTTGCTGAGGCATGTTGGCAAGTAAATATCTTGGAGCCTCGTTGTAGTATTTTGGTGCAAAGAAATTTAAAAAATAGAGGCAGGTAATGTTGCTTTTGGAAACCATCTGTCCTTGATTTATAGCCCATTCTTCCTCTAGGGGGGCTGAGGATATTTTCTCCCCTTGCCTTTTAGTTAATCCTTCAGGAGTCTTGCAAGGAAGGATAAGGTGAGAGAGAAAGAGAAAGACTATGCCCTGACTCATGCAATTCATCCACCTGACTTAATTTTAAGCAGAGGAAACGCGTAGGTTCCCAGCATGGCTCAAATCTGCTCTATGTGGTTTGGGGTTCTGAAAACCTTGCTCCTTCCCAGCTGTTTTTGTTCTCCATCTTCCTTGTGTGAGTTTAAAGAAGGAACCTCCATCCATCCAGGCAGATTGTATTGCGTTTTGTGGTTTCATGGTTGGGTGATTGGCCAAAGAAGAGTTTTTAGTCTTCAGGGTGGATCTTCTCCTGCCTTTTAGAAGACACAGGGAGCCTGCACAGCTCAGCTATAGTCCCCCTATTTCAACAAGCGAGAGCGATGTCCTACTTTCTGAGACCTTAACGCAGTTTTGGGAGAAAACCAGAGACATCCCAGTAGTCTCATCGTTGTTATTTTCTAAAATCTGATTTTGAACTGTAGGGATCCACCCAGCTTTGAAAGTTGAAATCAGTGGTGTAAAGGAGACATATTGATGCACTTGAAGGATGTTTGCCTGTGAAAATGTCTTCAGAACTTAGGGCTGATCGTTGCTTTGTCTGCCTTATGGATGAATTGAATTAAAAATGGGC
>NW_023200934.1:892-2030 GCF_002007445.2 Ailuropoda melanoleuca
CTATGTGGTTTGGGGTTCTGAAAACCTTGCTCCTTCCCAGCTGTTTTTGTTCTCCATCTTCCTTGTGTGAGTTTAAAGAAGGAACCTCCATCCATCCAGGCAGATTGTATTGCGTTTTGTGGTTTCATGGTTGGGTGATTGGCCAAAGAAGAGTTTTTAGTCTTCAGGGTGGATCTTCTCCTGCCTTTTAGAAGACACAGGGAGCCTGCACAGCTCAGCTATAGTCCCCCTATTTCAACAAGCGAGAGCGATGTCCTACTTTCTGAGACCTTAACGCAGTTTTGGGAGAAAACCAGAGACATCCCAGTAGTCTCATCGTTGTTATTTTCTAAAATCTGATTTTGAACTGTAGGGATCCACCCAGCTTTGAAAGTTGAAATCAGTGGTGCAAAGGAGACATATTGATGCACTTGAAGGATGTTTGCCTGTGAAAATGTCTTCAGAACTTAGGGCTGATCGTTGCTTTGTCTGCCTTATGGATGAATTGAATTAAAAATGGGCTTTGGGGGAGTTGCTTTTCTTACCCTTGTCCAGTGCGAAAGCATGAATTCATTTGGCATTCATAGGACCTGGTGATTGAGTGGACCCCTTTTCTGGGTTTGTGCAATAGCCTGGAACTAAGCAAATGGCCTGAGTTTGCACAAAATGCTCAACCACCCAAAATCAGGACCCATGGTTGGCTCTAATCAAACTGCCCCTATTGTGGAAATGCATCCGTCTGACCAATTGACCTGTGTTACCTTAATGAAGCCCACGTTTGCAGACTGCTGGACATCAGCAGGATGGAGGACTTTGGCTTTAAGTAACTGGGATTGGTCTGTGTTGAGATACAAATCCAGAATGATGTGAGGATAGGCGAAGGGTTCTCAGGACTGCCCCAAATAAGGAAAAAAGAAAACAGTTGAAATATTCATGGAAAGCATTCCTCCTTGACCCTTAAAACTTAAGTGTAGCTAGACTTCTCAGGGGCCTTTTATCTTATTCAAAGCAAACTTCTCTAAAATTGAAAGCAATTTTTAATGAGCAAAGTCTATTTGACTCAATCCCCAAATCTTTTACTTGGACACGGTGGATGCAGAAATTAACCCCAATGCTTTCAAGTGGGGTATCATTTATTCTCTTCTGATTTTTGCTTGGA
>NW_023200936.1:0-677 GCF_002007445.2 Ailuropoda melanoleuca
CTATATCTTTTATTTCTGCTCTAATCTTTATTGTTTCCTTCTTTCTGCTGGTTTGTGGTTTTGTTCTTTTTTGTTGTTGTTCTTTTTCTAGCTCCTTATGTATAAAGTTAGGTTTTTTTGAGATTTTTTTTCTTGCTTTTTGAGATAAGCCTGCATTGCTATAAACTTACCTCTTGGACCTGCTTTTGCTGCATCTCCATGATTTGGGATGGTTGTGTTTTCATTTTGATTTCCATCCATGTAATTTTTCATTTCTTTTTTAATTTCTTGGTTGACCCATTCGTTATTTAGTAGCGTGTTATTTAACCTTTATGTATTTGTGCTCTTTCCAGAGTTTTTTTTTTGTGATTGACTACTAGTTCATTGCCTTGTGGTGAGAAAANCTTGTGGTGAGAAAAGATGCATGGTATGACTTTGATCTTGCTGAATTTATTAAAACTTGTTTTGTGACCTATTATATGATCTATTCTAAAGAATGTTCCATGCGCATTTGAAAAGATTGTGTATTCTGTTCCTTTACAATGGAATGTTCTGAATATATCTTTCAAATTCATGCGGTCCAGTGTGTCATTCAAAGGCACTGTTTTCTTGTTGACTTTCTGTTTTTATCATCTGTTGATTGATGTTAAGTGGAGTGTTAAATTCCCCTACTATTATTGTAGTGGTAACGATGAGTT
>NW_023200937.1:0-6252 GCF_002007445.2 Ailuropoda melanoleuca
ACCAGGGCTTTGCTTAAAAAACAAGCCAACCAACCCCCCCCCCCCCCCCAGCTGTCCCTTCTTGCATGCATGCTGCTGTTTTCCAAGTGGTGAGAGAAACTGGTTTCTTGAACATAGCCGAATGTGTTTGCCCAGCAAAGTTCAGTTTTTACACTGACACAATAGGGGGCCTTTGTGGCTTTGTGGGAGGAGGGATCATCGACGGGTAGCATGTGTCTGGTTGGACTGCTGTGTTACTGAGATGAGAGAAAGTTCTCTGTGTGGGCCTCTCTCGGTTGTCCCCATGTCGCTCTGAAGAGCTCCGGCTTCACAGAGTGGATACAGGAGAACCGTTTACTGTTCATTCCCTGGAAACGGTGCCTTGCCCCTCTGACTTCCAGAGTCCTTCATTTTGGCAAAGGTATGGCATCAGGACACCACAAAGCATCCAGCTCTTGAGGTCTCGGGCTGTGTTTATTCAGTGGCCTCCCTCCCAAGGGTTTATTGGAGGATGGTCCCTGGCAGCCAGAAACCCATCCAAAGGCCCAAAGGGGGAATACCCAGCTCCCCGTTCTCTCCACGGTGTGGATTTAGAACCACCCCACTCCCTGAAAAGGCAGGACCTGGTTTGTTTTTTGGGATGGGAATTTAGATCCTCGGAACTGGTTCCCTGAGGCTGTCTCCAGCTAGTTTGAATGAATCTCTTCACCCTGGAGGCCTCAGCCTCCTAACCTGAGCAGGGAGGTTGGAGTGGATCTCTTCAGGCTCTCGTGGCTTGAAATTCGGTGGTTTAGTGAAGGGGCCTCAGTTGGGTTGAATCAAATGTTTGTTAACACATGCCCTGTTTAAAAATAGTCCTAAAACCCAGATTGACCAAACTGATAAAATGGGGGGGGAAGTGTAGTCATCAAAGAATTCTGCTGATAGGGACAGAGTGGTGGACAGCTTTGAGTTCAGGTTTGGGGGGGGGCTGTCTGTGTGATCTTGGGCAAGTCCCATGACTTCTGAACCTCAAGCTTTCCCATCTGTAAAATGAGGATGAGACTGCAGAAACCTGCGGTGTTGCGAGTCTGGAAGTCTGTGCCTTACCACCGAAAGATTCTGCCTACAAACTTTCCCTAGTGAGGGTCCAGTGACATTCATGACCCACGCCACCTGCAGGGGAAGGTACTTTTACAGAGCTGGCTCCTGTTTCCTGGAGGTAGGTGACCCAGGCCAGGAGACAGTCCCACCAGCATGGAGTGAGGTAGACAGGCAGTGGCGATGTCCGCTCTGGATTTCTTTTCTCCTCTGCGGGCTCCTCTCCCATCATATTCCAGGCCAGGGCCCCCAGGGACCGTGCTTGCAACATCGGATTCCTGGCTTTTGAAGAAAGGGGCTGACCAGAGGGCTTGGCTTACGCAACTGCGCCCGACTTCTCCCAGACTGTTAGGAACCCCAGCCCACTCTGGCCTTCGTTCAGTAAGCGCTCGCTGGGAAAAACAGCACGTGGACTGCCCTGGAAGCCTCTGACCTGGGCTCAGCTGCAGGTGGCCGAGATTGCGGGTTGTGGTGATGTGCGGGGATCAGCGTGTCCAGCTGCCCTGTGAGGACTTTCCTCTGCATAGTGGTCCAGTTTGGATTCAAAAGAGTGGAAGGAGGGGGGCCTGGGTGTCTCAGTCGTTAAGCGTCTGCCTTCAGCTCAGGGCGTGATCCCAGGGTTCTGGGATCGAGCCCTGCATCAGGCTCCCTGCTCCACCGGGAGCGCTTGGAGCCTGCTTCTTCCTCTCCCACTCTCCGTGCTTGTGTTCCTTCTCTCGCTGGCTGTCTCTATCTCTGTCGAATAAATAAATAAATAAAATCTTAAAAAACAAAAACAAAAAAAACAAAAGAGTGGAAGGAGCTGGGGTTTAATGTTTGCCTCCTACCTGCCAGCCGGTTTGCTGGACCCTTCTCGGTCTCCTAATATTTCCTGGAAATCCACCAACCTTCACCACACAGTTTTTTCTCTCTAGATGGGGATGGGGGGAGACAAAATCTGAACTCGGAGTCTGAATTTGCAAACAGGAGTTGTGAGGCTACTTCGTCCTAGTGGAAGCTGGTGCCCTATCTTCATCAGACCCTCCTAGGAGGTCGGAGAACTCCGTCCCCCCAGGCAGGATAGAATGTTCCCATTCCCAGGTGTGCTCACATCAGGACACCTGGCTGTCCTCACAGGTGGGCCTGGAGCCCTCGTGCCGGTTCTTTGTGGGCCTTTGTGGGCCACGTCTGTGCTGGGCTCTGGGGAGATAACAGAGCCTCGGGAAGATTCATGTTCAGTGGCATGGTAACTTTGCCCTTGTCTGCTCACCTGCTAGTACTTTTCCAGAAGAGGCCAAGGCATGCCAGGTCTCCTCACCTTGTGCTCTTAGAGAAATCCCTCCTATGCAAGTGACTTGGAGAAAGGAGTCCCCAAAGGATCTTGCCCATGGGCCTTGCTGGGAAGGCGACACCGGGGAGCTGTGGTAGGTACAGGCTGTGTTTTGGCCCCTTCCCTGAGGAGCGGCCTGGGAGCCTCCCCCCCTAGGGGAGGCCCTGCTGCTACTCGGAAGGTCAGTGAGGCTTGCCTTTCATTCAGCTTGATTGTGGGTGACAGAGGTCAGAACCCTGCTGTGAGGAGTACCGCTCCCGTGCCCCCTTCCCCCCAGAACTGCAGGAAAGGAGAGGGGTTCCTTCATCCTCACAGATCAGGCCCTTGGGCCCTGCATGGACATCTGCTCACTGGACACACCTTCAGGTATTACTGGTTTGCCTGCTGAGCTCGCTGTGGCCACCCTGGCAAGGATTCTGAGGCAGGGCGATGCTCTTCGGGACTTCGGGGGACACTTTGAGTCCAGTGGGGAGCCAGGCAGGTGAACTATAGTGCATTCAGTAACTTGGCTTGCTGAGTGCTTAGGGATCAGGAATAATGACCTAATGGTTGGCCAGGCTAGCCTTCTGTTGTGGGAAATATTCCCAGAGTCTTGGTGTCCCAGATTATGTCCCTGGCAGAACTGCGAGCGAAAGCTGGTTTCCCTTTTCCCACCCGCCATTGCCCCAGAGGGGGGCATTTCTCTCCTTCTGCTCCATTGCCAGAGTTTTCAGCCTCCTGCTGGAGGGATGCAGAGATGGGGTACTGTCCCCTTTGGTGTCTCCTTTTGCCTTGGCAATTTTCCCCTGGTGGAACTTGCCACCGGCGTTCCTCAGCAGTGGCCGGGAGAGGGTGCTACAGTTTTCCGAGGCTGGGGAGGCCTGGATAGCCCTGGAGGAGGGCCTCACTGTGGCTTTAGCCCCGAGTTCATGCCAGTGCCAGCAGGTGGCTAGTTTGCTGCCTGGGGACAATAATGGGAAGGCCTTCTTCCCCTCTGGGCTGGCCCTACCTTCAGGGGGGCTGCATTCCCCACCACAAGTATTCTGGACCTGCCTGCTGGCTGTGGTCTGGAGAGGGACTGCAAAGGCCCTGGTCCTCGGTGACCGTGTCTGTGGTCATGGGAGGACGTAGGGAATCGCCTGCCTGCACCGTGAGGGGGACACAGAACAGAAGCAGTCTTGGTCCCCTGTTCTGGGTCAGGCACTCTGCTGGGCTCCTGTATTGCCTCAGGAGGGTTTATTCTCATTTTGCAAATGAAGACTTTGCGGCTCAGAGGCCTCGGGAGGCTGAGTGAGTGAGCAGGCGGCCGTCCTGGGTTGCCTGGTCTTCAGAACCTACATTCTGAACCTTGCAGCGGCCTCTCTCTCGGAAACGCTGGCCATTCTGATGGGGATCAGAGCTGCTAAGCCCCGGGAAGTGGCCAGTGGAAAAAAAAAAAAGGGCAGCCCAGGGGTGTTTGTTCGGTCCCGATGACTGGGCCTACTGGTGGCCACCCCAGGCTGTGTGGCCTCTGAGGTGGGCTGGGGGCCGCTTCCCTAAAGTGCAGCCTGGCACATCCTCAAAGACGGGTCTGTGCTGGTGTCACCCCGAGAAACGAGAAGCTGCCTAGAGATCAGCTTGCTCATAATTTTTTAAATGGATACCTGCCTTATTCTTCCTGAATAATCCCTCTGATGTGCAGTATATTTTTCAGCTTTCTACTTTTTGCAAAAATATTTCAGAAATACACATAATGGTCTGTGGTCAGTGTAAAGAAGAAAATACGGATGAACAGAAGGGAAAAAAACACCCATGATGGCCCCTCTCAGATCTGGTTAATTCTACTAACATTCGGCTGTATATTCTTGCAGCGTCTCTGCCGTCTGCATTTGCATACAGACACACGCGGGTGTATTCGTGGAGCTGACCACGCACCTTGCTTTATAGTGCGAGATCTTCTCCCTACCAGTACACACAGATACACAGCGTCACTGTCGGTGGCTGCATGGTGGGGTCATACCGTCGACTCATCGAACCAGCCCTCCCAGTGTTGGCCTTTCAGGCAGTTTTCAAGTCTTGCTGTTATAAATCCTGCTGCAGAGAGGCTCTTCCTAGAAGTAGAATTTGCTGGCTTCAGGTATAGGGACACATGCAGTCCTAATCCTATTCTTTAAAATCTTGAGGGCGTGGGGGCGCCTGGGTGGCTCAGTGGGTTAAGCGTCTGCCTTTGGCGCAGGTCATGATCCCAGGGTCCTAGGATCGAGTCCCGCAAGGGGCTCCCTGCTCAGCGGGGAGTCTGTTTTCTCCCTCTGCCCCTCCCCACTGCTCATGTGCGTTCTCATGCTCTCTCTCTCTCTCATGCTCTGTCTCTTAAATAAATAAAATCTAAGAAAGAAAATCTTTGGGGCGTGATATATTGCCCCTTCCCCAGCATGAATGGCAGGATTTATAAATGGCACCCTTGATGCTTTTTTCCGTTTGCCAGTGCGTTTACAACCACGGTGAGGTCGAGGACGATGAACAGGAGACAGGAAGGACATGTCCCCAAGGTGGAGGTACCGGGTTCTGTGTCGGTGGTGATGGCTTCTAGGTTTGCAGCTGCTGTGGCTGAGGGTCTGGGGTATGTGTCGAGGATTGTGGATTCTAGTTCTGTAGTTGCCTGCAGCAGCAAAGTTGGGAGGGGGCTTGGGCCGACCTGTTAGAAGAGGGAACGTTCCTTGATGCAAGACTGCGGAGGGGATGCTGGGTGTCAGGTCTTGCTGTGTCCAGGGACTGGGGGCCTCTGTGCGGGGAGGTCTTTATCCCCGGGAGCTCATGAAAGGCAAATCACTGAGCTGGAGCCTCGTGTTCCTCACCAGCCACAAATACTGATCAGATAGATAGCTCTTTGGGGTGTCTTGGCAAGAGGGTTTCAAAGGATCTTGAGCTTTCCATCGGGTCCAGCCTTGTCATCTTGCAGGCGACTTGAAGGCCTGAGGGGGAAGTGACTTGGCAGGAATCCCTATGAGAGAATTAACCTTGTTGAAGGGTGGAGGAGGGACCAAGCCCTGGGCTAGGATTCAGAGCTGAGGAGGGGCTGTCTAGACTGATGGCAGCAGCCTGCTTTCTCACGCTGCCTGCTTTCTCACCGTCCCATGCCGCTGGGGTCCTTGCCTCCAGGAATTTCTTGCAAGAGCAGGCAGATGGGTTTGCCTTCCCAGCCCCAATCTCTGTGCCCTGGGGGTCCTGGGCAGTGGAGAGATTCTTGGGGAGCAGCTTGGGGTATCCTGTGGGTGGGCCCTTTTTTTCAAAACCAGTCTAGCCAATGGGCTGGCTCAGTCAGAATGGGCTCTCTGACTCTTTGAACCTGTGTACTTTCAAGGGCTTCTCATCCTTCCACTGAAAGATCCCCTGGGACTGGGGTGTGCGTGAACTTTTACTCCTGCAGGACCTGCTGTTTGTCTTAAATTTGTACAGATGTTGCATTATCTGCCACGATACATTGTTGTTGGTTTTAAGGTCAAGGTAACATTATAAATTATTTGCTAACACTTCCAGAAGATACAGCCTTATAATCCAATGTCTTTTGTGTCCATCTTGGCTTTCTGCCGTATTGTAGACCCCAGGTAGAGACGCAGAGGGTCAGATGCTGGGATCAGAAATGCTTTGTCATTTGTTCCTAGGCATGACTGTCTCTCATCTGCATTGAAAAAGCCTCAGTTCGAGCTGCGGCCACATAGAAAACCTATATATTTACCTGCGTCTGTATTCCTCTGCCATTCTGGCCTTGGTGGGCAGCAGTGTGTTTTAACTGGGCAGATTGCCTTTCAAAATAATGGAGCTGAAGTATCCTGTTTGCTTGCCATTTTTCTCCCCTTTTCATTTTTCACCCACAGAATAATTGCAAGAATGAATTAAGAATTGTGTTTAAAATTAAAAAAAAAAAA
>NW_023200938.1:0-813 GCF_002007445.2 Ailuropoda melanoleuca
CCTATAAAAACGTGATCCTGATAGAACTTGGGAAGCTCTGCCTAATTTCCCTCCCTAACCGGATCACAGGAGAAATGAATGGAATTGGAAAAGCGTCCCCAAGCATCTGCCCGTAAGACTGCAGCGTCGGGACGACATCGCTTATCGGAGACGGAGGTTTTTCACTTCAACATAAACTGCTTCACACCCCGTCAATATTTGAAAACAGCATCTGGCCTTTGGGAGAACGTTTCGAGATGGACGTGTGGGCTCCTAGACTGGGTGAGACTTTTAAGGCTGGATAGGTAAATCTTGTGGTTCTATTTTCCCAAGTGGACCATTCCCAAAACAGAAGGAAACAGCCCCTAGGCTAAAAGTGGAAGGAAGCCATCCAATTCAGTCCGATGTTCAAGGCAGGACAGATGGAACTTTGGCTGATTCCACATTATGTCCATCTCCATGCCAGAAATTACCACAGAAATTAACATGGGGATGGCAAAAACTTTCCCCCAAATACTCGGAGGGATGACTCAGTCATGGAGCTCTGTAACAACTATCCTAAACATCACATTTCTTAGACAAGCTTCATCTGAGGCCAACAGGGAGATCTCTGGTTCCGCAGATCCTTGAGCCTGCGTGGCATTCTCAGTTCCTGAAAGGGAGTGTAGGTACCCAATGTGTACTCAAAACTCAAGGTCAGTCTTCCTGAAATGCAAGAAAGCAGCCAAACCATCGTCCATGCAGAGCCTCCAGCCTCCACCACACACGCAGGCTTGGACAGAATCCTTGGCAGCCATTTGAACTCCGGTGCTTCTCCCAGATGTGCACCTAATT
>NW_023200939.1:0-811 GCF_002007445.2 Ailuropoda melanoleuca
TGCGAGTTGTAAAATGAAAATATATTCAGGAAAATACAAAACCCTTCCCATTTATTAAAGGTCTGGTGGGAACACATGCTCTTGGTAGACGCAATGGGGTGTTAGGTTGGGGGACACTGGAGGCACAGAGGGTGTCTGTCTCGGGAAGGCACTGGAAGTCCTGCCTGATGTCTTCAGGCCAAGAGAGAGAAATGTGGCCTCTGGCCAGGAAGACAGTGCCCCCTGGAGGGGCCATCCTGGATGGAGCAGGCAGATCCAAGGTACCTGGCGACCCCATGTGCCCCTGTGAGGAAGTCTTCAGATGCCCTTGCAGGGTCATCCCCGCCTCTACCTGCCCCATATTTTAAATCCAGAGGCTTGCTTGGTGCAGAGTGGTGCTGAGAGCAGCGCCGCAGCAGGGTCGGCGACATGACTCTGCAGTAGTTACTGAATGGGTTGGAAGTAGGACATGAGCTAAGCGGATTTTTGTCCAAGTAGACCACGTGACAGATCGCTGAAGATTAGATTTAGTTTGAATGGGTGGAAGTCAGAAGGTGAGCCACATACACACCAAAGGGAGCTGCATGATGTAACGGAGTTTCTCGAAGAAGACTTTTAAGGATTTTAGTTGGCTGCAGGTTACATGGNCTTAAGGATTTTAGTTGGCTGCAGGTTACATGGTGAGGCATCACGAGAGCAGAATTATCCAGTCTCCCAAGCAAGACCGTGGGAGGCAGAGCCACGTAAAACAAAAGGACATAATGAAGTTAACAGCAACACCTTTATCTTTATCTTTTATTAAGAAATGCATTTCCAGAGAACTGGTTGATAC
>NW_023200940.1:0-777 GCF_002007445.2 Ailuropoda melanoleuca
TGCGAGTTGTAAAATGAAAATATATTCAGGAAAATACAAAACCCTTCCCATTTATTAAAGGTCTGGTGGGAGCACATGCTCTTGGTAGACGCAATGGGGTGTTAGGTTGGGGGACACTGGAGGCACAGAGGGTGTCTGTCTGGGGAAGGCACTGGAAGTCCTGCCTGAGGTCTTCAGGCCAAGAGAGAGAAATGTGGCCTCTGGCCAGGAAGACAGTGCCCCCTGGAGGGGCCATCCTGGATGGAGCAGGCAGATCCAAGGTACCTGGCGACCCCATGTGCCCCTGTGAGGAAGTCTTCAGATGCCCTTGCAGGGTCATCCCCGCCTCTACCTGCCCCATATTTTAAATCCAGAGGCTTGCTTGGTGCAGAGTGGTGCTGAGAGCAGCGCCGCAGCAGGGTCGGCGACATGACTCTGCAGTAGTTACTGAATGGGTTGGAAGTAGGACATGAGCTAAGCGGATTTTTGTCCAAGTAGACCACGTGACAGATCGCTGAAGATTAGATTTAGTTTGAATGGGTGGAAGTCAGAAGGTGAGCCACATACACACCAAAGGGAGCTGCATGATGTAACGGAGTTTCTCGAAGAAGACTTTTAAGGATTTTAGTTGGCTGCAGGTTACATGGTGAGGCATCACGAGAGCAGAATTATCCAATCTCCCAAGCAAGACCGTGGGAGGCAGAGCCACGTAAAACAAAAGGACATGATGAAGTTAACAGCAACACCTTTATCTTTATCTTTTATTAAGAAATGCATTTCCAGAGAACTGGTTGATAC
>NW_023200941.1:0-758 GCF_002007445.2 Ailuropoda melanoleuca
TGTCCTATATATATCTATGAGGTCCAACTCGTCGAGTATGGCTTTCAAAGGCCTTGTTTTTTTGTTTGTTTTTTGCATGGGTGTTCTGTCTATTTATGATAGTGGAGTGTTGAAGTCCCATAGTATTAATGTATTTTTATCTATATGTCTCTTTATTCAGTTTAAGATCCTTGTGTATCTTGCTGCTCCCCTGTTGGGGGCATATATATTTATAATTGTCATATCCACTTGTTGGATACATCCTTAAGAATAATATAGTGCCCTTCNCTTGTTGGATACATCCTTTAAGAATAATATAGTGCCCTTCTGTGTCTCTAACTATAGTCTTTAGTTTAAAATCCAATCTGTCTGATATGAGAATTGCTACCCCAGCTTTCTTTTGAGGTCCATTGGCGTGAAAGATGGTATTCCATCCCTTTACTTTCAGTCTGAATGTATCTTTAGGTTCAAAATGAGTCTCTTGTAGACTTCAAATGGATGGGTCATGTCTTTTTATCCAATCAGCAACCCTGTGGCATTTTATGGGAGCATTTAAGGCATTGACATTGAGAGTGATTGTTGAGAGATATGATTTTAATGATGCCATGTTGCCAGTAAAGTCTTTGTTTCTATCAATTGTGACTTTCTATTCTTTATCACTCTTGGGGCCTTTTTACCTTTATAGAACACCCCTTAATAATGAAACACGAGAGACTATGGACTATGAGAAGCAAACTGAAGACTTCAGAGGGGAGGGGATGGGGGAATGGGATAGACTG
>NW_023200942.1:0-716 GCF_002007445.2 Ailuropoda melanoleuca
ATATATAAATGGCAATAATTTGATTTTTGGATCCTTCCTGCCTCACTTTTACAAGTGGCTTTGCACGTTGGTTGTTGCTTATTGCACAGCATACAGTAAAGCTGGGTTGTTAGACTGGTTAATTCACTAACTAGACACAGAGTGAGGATAATAGAGAAACAGAGAAATAATAGCATACCCTGCTCACAGCAAGGGCAATGGCCATGTGCATCAAAAAATTGCTGACACCCTGGGGCACCTGGGTGGTGCAGTCAGTTAAGTGTCCGACTCAGTTTCAGCTTAGGTGGTGATCTCAGGGTCCTGAGATCGAGCCCCGTGTCAGGCTCTGCACTTAGCGCAGAGTCGGCTTGAGATTCTTTCTCCCTCTTCCTGCTCCTCCCACTTGTGCTCTGTCAAATAAATAAATCTTTTAAAAAAAATTGCTGACACCCTAACAATTAATGGAGTAGGTGGAAACTGTGCAAGCCTTATAGTTCACTCCTTTTGGGTGAAACGCGTAATATAGCCNATATAGCCTTTAAAATGGCAAGAGATGCATACCCCCCGAACTCTAAAGGATACTGAAACACACATTTTCCTCTTGGAGAGGATGGTCCAAATGATTAGTGTTCTTTTTTTTTAAGATTTTATTTATTAGACAGAGATAGACAGCCAGCGAGAGAGAGAACACAAGCAGGGGGAGTGAGAGAGGAAGAAGCAGGCTCATAGCGGAGGAG
>NW_023200943.1:0-2447 GCF_002007445.2 Ailuropoda melanoleuca
AAAAAAAAAACAGTAAATGTCCACAGATTGTGGGATCATTATTTATTGAGCACTTACTATGTACCAAGCATGGTGCCAGGTCATTTAGTACTCCTTTAATCCACATAGAAATTCTCTGTGGAGCAACTCATTCCTGGGTTATAACTCAGGCACTCAGACCTAAGTTTTGAGAGAACTGCTAGAGGGTTCCCCTGTTAGTAAGCAGAAGAGCTGGGACTCAAAACCACAGCTCTCTGTGTCCAAAGACAGCCCTCTTCCCACTAAATCATTGATATGCTATTCTGAGAGTGATGTTTTAAGCTTGTGTATAGTGAAGTATAGCATTCCCAAGGTCATGATTTGAGAGCTGGTAGTGGGATCATAGCAGGCCAGTGGACAGAACCCCAGCCTTGAGCTTGTTATTGATGAAATATGAGGCCTTGGGCAAAATATTTAACATCCCTAGGCCTCTCTTCCACACAAAGGTTCTACTAGATCAGGGGTTGGCAAACCATGGCCGTTGAACCAAATCTGTCTTGTTACCTGTTTCTGTTTTGTTTTGGTTTTACAAATAAAGTTTTTGTAAATAAAGTTTTATTGGAACACGGCCACGCCCATTTGTTTACACATTGTCTATAGCTGCTTTCACCATGCAACAGCAGGGTTAAGTAGTTGTGACAGAGACCGTATGGCCAGCAAACCCTCAAATACTTACTATCCAATGTTTACAGAGAACATTTGCTGACCTCTGTATTAGATCAGTGATCCTCAACTTTGCTATTACCTTAGAACATTTAAAAACCACTGATGTCTGAATCCCACTCCCAGAAATTTTTACATAATTGGTCTGGGATGGGGCACAGGCATTGCTAGATCTTTTTGAAAATCACCCCAGGTAAATCCAATGTATAGCCAGAAATTCTCCAAGTGGAACATTCTATGAGTCCATGAAGATGTAGATGTTCAGAGAACATTCTTTCTTAAACTAGTAAATAGCCATATCATAACTTGAATAATTTGAATTCAGATCTCCAAAGCATGGGCTTTTTACTGCCACGTACTAGCTAGTTACTAACTTCTCTGAACCGCCGTCTCTTCATCTACAAAATGGGGATAATAGACTTTTTTCTGCCTGCCTCAATGATCAAATTAGAATGGAGTATCCAAATGTACCTTGAAAACTGTCGAGTGTTAAATAAATATAAATACCTAAGTTTGGGGAAACAGTTTTTGGAAACACTGGAAGAGATTTTAAAACTATGGGCGTTGTTATTTTTATTCTAAACTTGGTAGGAAAAATAGGGCTTAAATACGTATTTTCCAAGTTTTATTCGATTTCATGTTTTCAAATCTCCAGATGGATGAACAGCATATACCTCTTCTTTCTACAGTACTTGCAGTATTCCTACATGAATATTTTTGTATGGCCTTGGCAGCCTTCATTTATCCTACCTTGTTATCTTTCATGGGGTCTTTCTAATCACTCTCCAACCATTAGCTTCCCAAGCCTCATTTATGGCTCTGTGCCTCTGAACAGACACCAGTGACTATGAAAGCTTTCCAGTGGTTTGGACATTTTTTCCCATTTTCTCCTTAATGAAGTGCCTGGATCTGTCTACATTTTTCCAAGCATGATCTCATTGGCATCTTCTAGAGAGAGGGTCATCTCTTCACAACCATGGAACGAAGCCTGTGAGGAGTGTGGCCTAAACCATAATGTGGCCATTGACATTGGTATGATTTGATCTTTCTTCTCTTACTCTTATCATGAATTTACTTATCTCTTGGTTTCATTTTTTCTTAGACTAAGCATTGTCACTGTAGTGTTAGTGAATTTTTTTAATATTGAATTTTTGTTTGTTTTCACTTTAACAGCAACTATAATTTTCCTGTTACTAATTATGATCCACATGTTATATCTGCAGTTGGCAAACTATGGCCTGTGGGCCAAATCCAACAGCCACCTAATTTTTTTTTTTATTTGAGTATAGTGGACACACCATGTTACATTAGTTTCAGGTGTACAACTTAGTGATTTGACAAGTTTATACATCATGCTGTGTTCACCACAAGCATAGCTACCATCTGTCCCATTACATCACTATTACAGTGTCATTGACTCTATTCCTCATGCTGTGCCTTTTATTCCCATGGCTTATTTATTCCATAACTGGAAATCTGTAGCTCCCACTCCCCTTTGCCCATTTTTCCTATCCCCTCACCTCCTTCCCCCCTGGCAACCACCAGTTTGTTCTTTGTATTTATAGGTCTGATTCTACTTTTTAATCGTTTATTCTTNCGTTTATTCTTTTTTTTATTCATTCGGGGTTTTTTTAGATTCCACTTATGAGTGGAATTATATGGTATTTGTCTTTTTCAGTTTGATTTATTTCACTCGGCATAATACACTCTAGGTCCATCTATGGTGTTGCAATGTACAATCTCATCCTTTTCATGGCTGTATAATA
>NW_023200944.1:0-604 GCF_002007445.2 Ailuropoda melanoleuca
GGAAGCAACTTGAGGTTGCAGGACGTGAAATCAACCTTGTGTATATTTCTTGAGTGTGACTGAGTCCAGACTTGAGACCTTGTAGGTCACCAGCCTCTTGGTCTGTGTGTGATGGTGGCGGTGGGTGGAGGGATAGGAGGGTTGAGGGTCTCCAGTCTGCTCTCTGCTATCTCCGAGCAGAGTCGTTTCTAGAAGCAGCTTGCTCTGTGTAACCCATCCCCCCTGGGGAGCAGGATGTAGAGACGACCACCTTTCCCATTCCCACTGCCCGGAAAGGGGGGCCTTATGGATTCAGGAACCTGGCCCCCAAGCACCCAGCAAGTCTATTCTAGACACTTGGCATCTATTTTTAAAAATAACTTTATCAAGTCATATTTTACATGTTGTCTCTTTCACTNTGTTGTCTCTTTCACTCATTTCGAGTCAACCCAATGACTTTTCAGTAAATTTACCCAGTTGCCAGGCTGTCACTGTTGATTTCGGTGTCCGCTACCCGGATAAGATCCCTGATGCCTGCTTTCTCCCTGCCCCAGGTGAGCACTTATCCATTTTCTGTCTCTATAGATGTGTCTTTTCTGGACATTTCACATAAATCAATGATACC
>NW_023200945.1:0-148 GCF_002007445.2 Ailuropoda melanoleuca
TGCACTATCAACAGCCTTCGTGACTAGGGATAAATGAGGGAAAGTGGTCGCGGAAGCCTGACGAGCGTGCCAACCAGTGGTCTCTGAGACACCACACAGTTCAGGGAAATATCAACGAACATGATCTCTCATGAGTAAGGGAGCATGA
>NW_023200945.1:462-550 GCF_002007445.2 Ailuropoda melanoleuca
TACCGGTCTCTGAGACACCAAACAGTTCAGGGAAATATCAACGAACATGATCTCTCATGAGTAAGGGAGCATGAGTGAAAAAGTTCAG
>NW_023200946.1:0-1033 GCF_002007445.2 Ailuropoda melanoleuca
TGTGGATTTAGGGCATATGCTGTTGGGCAGTGCTCAGTGACTTTTAACAGGTTTTGTCACCTTTGTTAAACAGGAGCTCAAGCTTTTTTTAAAAAAAGACAAAAGGACAAGTTGTTGATAAACATTTAGTCTCTTTGTTATTAGCCTGTCATTGTCTAATGTCATATCAACATATGTGACCACCTATGGTGCATGGGAAATGAATATAAATGAGTGAATAAAAGTAATTTTCGTTCTTGCTGGATCTTAGTCATACACCCCAGAAGAAAATGTCTTCCTGAATCTGTTGATTCATGGAAAACAAAATAAAAACCGAACCCTTTACTGGGTCCAGCCTGGTGTCTTGTCTTTTTGCTCTTGGGAACTGACAAACAGGAACAGTGAGCAGGTTATCCTGTTTCTTCAAAATCGAATAGTTTCAAATTAGCAGTGAGGTTTATTGTTATCAGCGATGGCCTCTTGCTTCTCGCAGCAGGGGACTGACCTTGTCTGAGCCAAGATGAGCCTCTCAGGTGAGGGGTGAGGAGATGCGGGAGTCCGCTTTGGGGCTGGGAGTGAGCGTAGCAGCGTCGGCAGCAAGTAGACTGAGTCCGTGCTGCTGCCGATCCACCAGGAGCTTCCAGAGACACCCATGACGGCTGGGCCCGAGTACGCAGGTGGGGCCGGTTGTGGTGCTCAAGGCAGAGGCAGCTGCCCTGGAACCCCTCTTCCTCCATCCGTCCCTTGCCTGTCCCTCCCGCCCGGTTGTCCTTTACTGTCAGTCCTAGGGCAGTGGCCGCACTGTGGGTGCAGGGGTGAGTGGGGGGGCTGTGGCTCCAGCTGCGGTGCTCTACGCTGGCCACACGCTCGTTACGGCTGTGTGCAGCCTGGGCCTTGGCGGTTTGTACCCGAGGCACCAGGTTAGGGCGACCACGAGGCCCACAGTGCCTTTCCATCGACAGGGATGCCGCTGGACCTCGCGAGTGTAGCACATGGGAGATGGGAGGTACAGGGGACTAGAGTGGGGGGGTGGAGGTGGGGGGAGGGTAGGGGG
>NW_023200947.1:0-849 GCF_002007445.2 Ailuropoda melanoleuca
CCCACGACCCTGAGATCACGACCTGACCCGAAATCAAGAGTCAGATGCTCAACGGACTGAGCCACCCAGGCGCCCCATATCTTAATTCTTTCTAACACTCCATGCTTTCCACTCTATAGTCTTCATTTCTAGGTTGACATAAAGCTGCTTTAGAGACAACACATCGTACGGGAGCAAGCATGGGTCTTGGACCAGATTGCCCTGGATTCCTGGGGCTGCCTGTCTACGGGCAGTTACTTATCTCTCTGAGCCTCAGTATCCTTATCTGTAGAATGGATATAATCCTACCTGAGCAGGTGGTCATGAGGATTAACTGCAATAATGCTTATAGAGCACCTAATACACAATTTGGCTGGTGTACAGTAGATGTTTAATAAATATCAGATCCCTTATATCAGGAAATGTGGACACTGTTGTGATTCAGGCTTAATCAAATCTGTGTGTGTGTGTGTGTGTGTGTGTGTGTNGTGTGTGTGTGTGTGTTGGGGGAGGTGTGTTTATGTGTTTGTGTATGCTTGGAGTCTTCAAAGGAGGAGGGCTACACTGTGATGTTCATCCGTCTTGCTTCTGGGTTCTAGAAGGTGAGATGTCCTTTCATAGATGTTTGGATATCCTACAGGCAGCTGGTCCCTTTTTTCTACTGCTCCCAAGGGAACGGGTTGAAACATTGTGCCTATAAAACTAGACCCTTAGGACCATCGCCCATCTTCCCACTTGTCCCATGGTGTCTTTCTCTTGGATGGATTGTTTTTCAAAGGAAGAGTGACCAACTGGCGATGTGAAGACCCAATATGATTTGACTAGGTGACATGGAAACCTTCAGTTCTCCCTTACCTGTTAGTAACTAGA
>NW_023200948.1:0-5339 GCF_002007445.2 Ailuropoda melanoleuca
CCTGAAACTAATATAGCATTGTATTCAATTAAAAAAATAAAATACATTGTGGCGCCTGGGTAGCTCAGTAGTTTAGGCAAACAACTCATGATTTTGGCTCAGGTCGTGATCTCAGGGTTGTGAGATTGAGCCCTGCGTTTGGGCTCTGTGCTCAGCACAGGGTTGGTTTGAAATGCCCTCTGTCTCCCCTCCCCGACTTGTGTGCATGTGTGTACTCTCTCTCAAATAAATAAATAAAATCTTAAAAAAATAAAGTACATTGCTATAGAAAAATATCAGAAGGAATTACCACCAAAAGGAATGAATGAATAAATNGCATAAACAAGTTGCCTTTTATTGTATGTAAATTATACCTCGACAGAGTTGATTAAAAACGTTATAGCCCAGCGATCTACTGTGTGCCTAGAATCTGCATATACTACCCTATGTAATACAGTGTTCTATCCCATAGCTCAGGTGAGGAAATGTCAAGTCACTTGACCCAAATCACGAAGCCAGAGGTAGATGGAATGACACTTTTCTACTCTACCAGAAATGCTTTTTTATCTCCCCAAAAAGGCAGATTGGATCTCACAAATTAAGGGCATACATCGTTCCAATGCCTTTCAAACTACTTACTGTGTGACTAGCGTCTGGGAAACTTGACACAGAGTCTTCTCTGGAGTAACTTGGATACTTCCCCCAACACATGCTACCTCTCCTTTAGGCGTCTTTCATTACCCACTGCTTTTTAGCATGCTTTCTAGGATGACACCACAGTGAGGTTACCACTATCCTCAGGACTGGCTGATTCTTATCAGTCAGGGTCCAGTCAGGACACAGAAACCATACTGGTTATTTGAACAGAGAAAATTTAGTATAAAGAATTGTTAATTAGTAAAGGGTAGTTGACTACCAATAGGGAGAAAGAGAATTCTGAGGGTTCTAGAAGTACCAGGTATCACTGGAAGCACAGCTACTACCCGTAGGTTGAGGAAGAGTAGACCATAAATAATCTAAGGACTAGAAGAGTTCCTTCTACCCCTCAGGCTGAAATTCGGACTTTTTCAGAGCACCTGGCCAACACAGGAACATGCTGGCTGCCAAAGGGTATGGGCTGCAGTTGGTCTGCAGAGGTGGCTCATTGTTGCTTGAGGGCATTGGGAGGACCAGAGCTGTAGCCTGCCAGCGAGGGAGTGTGCCGTGGGGTGTTGCTGGAGCTCAGGTGTGTGGCCACTGGGCTCCTGCTCTGAATAATATTGATGATGATAGTAATAGTGATAGAGCGCAGAAACCAGAAAGGAGACGTCTTCTTGCCACTATCATCTTGCAGGGTGACTTCATTGCTCTCTGTTGATGAAGCTTAGGATTTTGCTAGGCTGCCCAGGAAAAATATTTACAGGGCCCATCGTCAGTGTCACAAAACAGGACAAATAAGGGTGAAATTGGAGCTAAAAGATAATCATTGACAACTGACACAATATTGAAATAGAAGGTGGGGCAATCTTAGGTCCAGATTAATTGACAACTGTTGTATTGAGGGCAGTGACTGCTCTGGCTAACATAACTCTCTTCTTCCTCTTGTTTTTTTTTTTTTAGATTTATTTATTTATTTGAGAGAGAGAAAGAGAGAGAAGGAGAGCATAGAGCAGGAGGGGCAGAGGGAGAGCGAGAGAGAATCTCAAGCAGACTCTGCACTGAGTGTGGAGCCTGACGTGGGTCTCAATCTCACGACCTTAAGATCATGACCTGAGCTGTAGCTGAGAGTCAGATGCTCAACCTACGAGCCACCCCGGTGCTCCTAACATATCTCTCCTCTAAAATCTATTTTGCTCTAAATGTGTTTTCTTTCTGGATAACCGACATGGTTTATGTCTTATAATCCTCTCTGTTTTCAATGCCAGAAACATCAGAGTGGGAGCCCCAAAGTCATATGCCTACAAGGTCCAAGTAGGTGTTGTGAGGGAAGAAAGCCAGCCAGGTGGGGAAGGTGGCCACCTGAGAGCTCGTGCCTACCCAGAGCGGCAGCTGCTTCTCAGCTCTGTCCAGTGGATGCTCTGCAGGAACATGGGTCCAGAGTTGCCAGATCTTATTTTTCAAGAAAAGCTGGAAATGCTCATCTCCCAATCCTGAAATGTTGGCAAAAACACCAAATGGGAACAAACATGGTGTGCACCAAACCAGCACATCTCTGGGTACATTCAGCACCCCGGGCTTCCTTTGCGTTGAAGATGCCTCCACTGCCTTGTTTGTTCCGGCCAATTGGCTTTCAAGCCTGTTTACTTCACTTTTGAAAAAATTCAGTTTTTTTCCACTTTCCCACTCCCACATTGTAGTTCAGGACCCCATCCTGTCCTCCCTGGGCTGTTGTCCCTGTCCACCATCACACCATCAGAGTGCTATTTCTAAAGCACGGCTCTTCTTGTTTCTCCCCTCCACATGAGAGCTGTCAATGACTCCCCTGGCTCTAATGGGTAAAACTCCATCCACTGGTCATTTTAATTCCTCCCCAGTCTGGTGCCTGCCTACCCTCCCAGCTTTGGGTTCTGTCATTCCCCGTGCCCTGCAGACTCTGCCTACTTCCCATTGCTTGAAGTTCCCCAACCACATTTGCTTCTCCCACCTTCCTGCTTTTGCACTTACAGTTTTCTTCCCCTCATGCCTTTACCATTTGTCAGTCTGGCAACCTCTTACTCACTCTTCAAGACCCAGTTTAAACCTTTGCTTCTCTTCTCGGCACAGACACATGATCTGTGCTGCTAGTTTGGCGTCATCATCTGTTGTGTAGTTGACAAATAGCCCTGGATCCTGCAGCCCTGTCTGTCTTCCCAGCTGTATTTCTCAGGACCATTACTCACGTGTCTGTATCATTAGGGCCTTGCAAAGTGCCTGGTGTATAGTAGGTGCTCAATAATTCATCAGATGATTGAACCATTGAGTGGATAATGAAATGAATGAAAGACTGGGTGGATTGCTTCTTCACCGAGTCTCTCTCTGAACGTTTTTATGACGGTTCATTGTTTCTGCTTGGATTGGCACTTTGATGGTCATGACAACACTTTACCACATCTAAATAAGATAGCCAACTGGGCCAGACTTTATTGCAGAGTCTGGGCTGTTAGGAATTTATCCTGAATTGCTACTTTATCATTTTGTAGAAAGTCTTCCAGATGCCCTTGGATCCCTGAGATCTTAATCACCACCATTCTCATAAATTGTCAGCATAGAACTATGCTACCACTCATAAAAAAAAAAAAAGAAACCATTATTCTATATTCTAGCTGTTGACAACAAGAGCTGGTCATTTTGAAAGCATGATTTGGGGTGCTGTGTTTGATCTGTGGGTGGGGACCCAGAGCATCCTGTAGAGGGTGCTGGCTTGGCCAGCTGGGTGCTTGAGAAGTACATCAGTGNAAAAGAAACCATTATTCTATATTCTAGCTGTGGACAACAAGAGCTGGTCATTTTGAAAGCATGATTTGCGGTGCTGTGTTTGATCTGTGGGTGGGGACCCAGAGCATCCTGTAGAGGGTGCTGGCTTGGCCAGCTGGGTGCTTGAGAAGTACATCAGTGAATGGAGACATACAGAGAAGCGACATCGCACTGTTGGACCCAGGGTCGAAATATTATCATGGAGGGGGAGACCCACTAGCTTTATGCATGGGGTGCCAGGCAGGTGAGAGATGCCCCTGGGAGAGGGTTATGGAATGGTTATTTATTTAAATTAAGGCCAATTATTTTTTGTAAAGTGCAGAGAGCGGTGGGTTCTGGGAAAATGTGCTTCCACTATAAACATGTTGGTTAGAAGTCATTAATATGACATTCACACATCCCTAATAAAGTACATAACACAGAGATCTGGCACCATTGAAATACCCAGAGGACATTAAGTATGAGTCTTAAAACCAAGAGTATTGGAAACAAGATATTTTTACTTCTCGTTTGGGAGTAATATAATTGCATTTTGTGGCTCCAGCAGATGCTGGGGCCAGCTGCTAGGAGAGTCCTGGTTTCCTCTCCTCCCCACCCCCAGCTTTGGTCCCTTACAGATAAAACCCTCGTGCAGAACTCTCATAAAAAACTTTAAAAATTATCCCTNAATTTTGTGGCTCCAGCAGATGCTGGGGCCAGCTGCTAGGAGAGTCCTGGTTTCCCCTCCCCCCCGCCCCCAGCTTTGGTCCCTTACAGATAAAACCCTCGTGCAGAACTCTCATAAAAAACTTTAAAAATTATCCCTTGGCTGAAGACTCATTTTTTTTGGTCTGCGAAATATCTGAGATTGTGTAGACCCCAGATATTTTTATTACTTGGGCTCAGGAGTATAAAAACAAAATGTATCTATATATAGTTTTTTGTTTTTGTCTATTTAATTTGTCCCAATAAGCACTAAAGACCCCTTGAGACTGACCCTACTCTCCCCTGACATTGGACCCATGGCTTGAAGACAGATCGCAGATAGACTGTTCCAGGGATACCTGGGAGGGACTCCTGCCCTTTTTCTGAGGGCTGCTCCAGGTGAAATTGTTGAAGGGGAAATCAGTTTCTCGGGGCTGGATGAATCTATGGGGTGTTTGCAGCGGGAGGCTCCTTCTGGAGAGGGAATGGAAAGTGACAGTGAGCTTGGGCTGAGGGATGGGGGTGAATTCAGCCCCTCTGAGAATCCCACATCCTCTCCCAAACAGGTGCAGCTTTGTGCCCCCCTCCCCTGACACCAGAGGCAGGACGCAGCTCCTCGCCCCGGAGGTGGACCAGTGGGGCAGGAGCCCCGCTTCAGGGGAAGTGTTTGCTGTGGCTGCATCTGCATTCACACCCGGGCTCCCCTCAGCCCCGTGGATGCAGAGGGCTTGGCTTTAGAAGGCATCTTGTTTTTGCAGATTCCTCTGATGTCTGTGTCTAGGGCTGCGTGTCCGGTGTGGCAGCTACACGTGGCTGTTGAGCGCTTGCAGTGTGGTTGTTCCAAACTGAGATGGGCTGCGGTGGAAAGGACACACTGGGCTTTGAGAACTGTAGTACGAAAAAGAATGTGAAATAGCTCACGACTGCTTTCTGTAAATTAGTGAAATCATAATCATTTGGATCTATTGGGTTAAAATATAAAATATATGAGCAAAATATGTGATTAAAATTAATCTCTCCTGTTTGTTTTTACTTTTTTGCAAACATAGCTTCTAGAAATTTGAAAATCACGCCTGTGGCTCACTTGCACTTGTGGCCCACGTCCTGTTTCTCCTGGACAGGGCTGCTCTGGTGCTGACGGGCTGGCTGGGTGCCGCCTTTTGGATGTGGAGCACTGAGCAGACTGTAACACCTCTGCACGCAGGGCACGGAGCCTTGATGGCAACCACACCCTGTCTGTTCAC
>NW_023200949.1:0-6333 GCF_002007445.2 Ailuropoda melanoleuca
TAACGCCGGGATCACGCCCTGAGCCGAAGGCAGACGCTTAACCGCTGTGCCACCCAGGCGCCCCCCTGTGACTCTCTTTCTGCTTGCACTGGGGAAGGGCCTTGAGTTCTACCTGAATATTGTAATTTTCCCTCAACAGACGCCTTTAAACCTCCCTGATACTTTGTTCTTCAAAATACTAGGCCCCTTTGAGGATCCTACGGACAAACAGAGGAAGAAGGAGAATTCCTGTGGTTTATGCGTGATCACAATCGTAATGAAAACCCTGGTTTTCACCCTGGCTCATTGAAAATGAGGGTTTTTTTCTCTTTGTGAAAGTCCTTTGAAATCTGGTTGATCGGTCTCCCCACTTAAGACTTGTGGAAGTGATTGATTACTCACACATCTGTTATCTTGTCTCCCAGAGTCCCAGCATCTCCCCCATGAGATACAGAGAAACATTCTCTTTTTAATGGCCTGTCCTTGTAGGCAGACTTCAGCTGAGCAGTTTATTCTGTCTTTGGGAATGCCGCCTTTGCCTTTGCAAAGGGGAAAAAAGTGATGCAACGGCGTTTGGGTTTTCCAAACTAATCCCAGTGCAACGATCTCACCGTTGCATGGACTTGGTGGTGGTACTGACTTGTCACTTTCCACCTATAGGTTTTCCTTTCAGAATCCAGGAAATAAATGTCTCTCTAGTCTCTGGAATAACTGCAAATATGCTTCTCTTGAAACACTTGACTTGTTTTTATCTCGTGAAACACTTGACTTGTTTTTATCTTGTGAGCCCTGTAACTGTGACTGATGGTCCCTTTTTGCATGCGCTACTAGGAAGCTCAAATAAAATGTATGGCTGGATAGATAGATAGATGGATGCTAAGCTTATTGCTACCTTCATCTTAATCTTCTTCAGAACAAGGCAGAGTTTAAATGAAAGAAACAGATAATCCTCTGCTTGGTATTGTTTTGGGATTCAAAGTAGAGTGAACTGTTCCCTAATTACCAAACGCCTTCCCTTCCAGGCAACCACAGATTTGTACGGCAACTGCACCCTGAGGCATTCTGGGACATCCGCAGCTGCGCCCGAGGCGGCTGGAGTGTTCGCGCTGGCTTTGGAGGCTAAGTACGTTCCATCTCAGGGCCGAGGGAGGACTAACGTGTCTCTCCACCCGATACCAGGTGTCCCTGGAGGCAAAAGTGGGTGTGAGAGCCTGTGGATGGGCAGGGCCAGTGAACTGTGATGGATGTTTCTAAAGGAACAGTGGGCCCCAGGTGATACGCACACACTCCACAGACAACATCCTTAGGAGAGCACAGACCGAATAGGGACACATAGAGATTTCTTTCTTTGTGAAAACCATCCTATTATCCTCTCTGGATCCTTTGGCTATTTTACCCCAATAATATCATTAGCTGAATGAAGGAAAACCATTCCCCAACTGGTATCCAGCAAACTATTTCGGAACCTGCAGCAAGGAGGGAACTCCCACTTGAGATTTGTTAACTTATAAGGTGAATTCACTTTTGACACTGACACAAGGTGGGCAAAACCACAGTGTAGACCAGGAAATGGGCTTTCCTGAGAAACCTTCCAAGTGACGGGTAAGAGGAGGCTATCCTCTTTGTTCTCACCATCCCGCGGAGACGCCACAGACTGCTGTTCTGGACACACCTTGAATTTGATCCTCAGCAGAGATTCCTGCGCACCTGCCGCTCTGTCTTCCCTCAGGGCAGCCAGAGGCCGGCCCTGGTTGGAGGGATGAGCCTGTGGGCTTCAGGCCTCACCCGTGTGGTAGGAGCGCAGGCGCGCCCGCTGCAGGGAGCAGTTTGAGAACACAGCACCAGCAACTTGTGAGACGTTGGATTCAGGCCCCTGGGGAAGGGGAGTTGAGTCCCCATCCTTGTCAGCCGTTGCTGGGCAATGGGAGCATCTAGCATCCATCGCCAGGCAACCCCACTTGTCTCTCTCTCTATATGGAGTGTGTTATCTGACTTGCAAAGGAGGGAAGAGTTGATGCCTCGATAGGAAAGGACTTTGAAAGATTCTCTAGTCTCACACTCTGTCTCCAGGCAGGAAAGGTATAATCGTCCTCCTTTTACAGATAAGACCCTACATTGGGAGTGACTCGTCTCTTGGGACCACGCCCACCTTTGATCTTTGTAACAAAAGTCAGGTGGAAAACTTACGATTCCAGGAGGCACTGATCGAAGTGTTTCTATTAAGTGCGGAGATCAACCAAAACTTAGGTGGTACGTGCCCTTCTTGAAGACGAAACTGTTATCTCAAGGCCTGTCCTGCCCTGGTGTCTGAGCTGGCTTTGCTCACTCCAGCTAGGAGCAGACAAACAGTGCAAGCCAACTGCCTGCTGCTGAGCCTTGCAGAGAATAGGGAGCAGGGGTGCTCCAGAACTGAGAAGGGGGTTCTGGCCACCCTTTAAATCTAAGACGGTAGACCTTGACTCAAGTCTTCTTGCATTTTGGCAAGCAAAAAGCCAATTGCTCGGGCCTCGAGGCACACAAAGGGACAACCTAAATCGATAAAGTGATGGAACGAGGCTGC
Source organism: Ailuropoda melanoleuca (assembly GCF_002007445.2). NCBI lineage: Eukaryota > Metazoa > Chordata > Mammalia > Carnivora > Ursidae > Ailuropoda > Ailuropoda melanoleuca. Next base: position 2,540 of record NW_023200949.1, read on the forward strand.
TGGATGTCTGAGCAGGCTCAAGGGCTCCTCACCAACTCTTCGCCATTCTTTGACACGCACTTGCAGACAGCCTTACGGAAAGAAGGCACCACTGAGGCGGCCTTTGTTTTGGAGCGGATAAAGAGGAAAAAAGTGATACAGGCAGGGAGTGGCTCAAGCCCATCGTAGGAGATAGTCCTAAGATTCCTCAGAACACCAAGTGCCTGAGGTTGGGGCCGCCTGGGAGACAGAGTTGGTTTCAGCAGTTGATTGAGGAAGGGCTCTCAGGAGAAACCAGGCTAAAGCAGAGGAAGCAGGTTAAGGGGGGGAGTCCACGTAAGGATGCCATTTCAGAAGTCCTGGCCCCAGCCCAGTCCCACAGGGAGCTCTGCAGTGAAAATGATGCCTCAGAGCGTGTTCTTTCTCAAAGCAAGGATGCTGGGCTGCCATGTTTTGACGCTGGTCCATCACTGGCTGAGAGCCGTGCCTGCGGAAGGAAACTCCAAGGCGTCTCTGGCTTTCTGCAACCGTGGGCAAAGCGGCTCCAGCAGCCAACAGTTAAAACCAATGGTCAGAACAAAACAACCCTAAGAGAGAGTCTGAAGGAGGAGGAGGGAAAGCCGTTCCATGAAGGGTTCCTATAGCTCATCTCTCTTTATTGTGAGACCAGACATCTGGGAGTCCTTGGTGACACAGGACAGCAGTCGAGGGCTACTGGCCACCCAGAGGTCGAATCAGAAAGCTTTTCCAAAGCAGTTTGGATGCAATAAACAAATTATTCCCCGTAAATGTATGCTCTCCAGGACCACGAAAGAGGATCACCCACCCCTAGGACTCCTGGGAAGAAAAGGGAAGCCATTATTGCTGTGTCCTGCCCAGTCGCTACTTTCATAAAGTAAAGTACTTTTCTGCCAAATGCTTGAAAATGGCTTCTCGGGTCCCAGGGAATATTGCTCAAATTTCCCAGTATGACCAACACTAGAAAAAAATTTCAAATGATTTCTTTGCCCTGGGGAGTTTGGGGCCCGGGGGTTGGCGATGGCCATCTTCAAATATTTTGCATTCTCTCTGTGCCCCAGGGCTTTCTGTGTGGTTCTAGAGGGCCGAACCAGGTTTGAGGGGTCGGTCATAAGGAGGAAAATTTTTGGCTTGAGAGAACCATCAGTAAAGCAGCCCACATATTGGAGTAGAAGAATGTTCCCAAAGCTGACCTTTCAGGAGATGGATTTTTTTTTCATCTATACTCTTTATCTAAGTATAATAGACCCGGAGCAAAGTGCACAAATATTAGATACAGCTCACGACTTCTTACAAAGTTAACAGACCCATGTAACCAACATCCAAGTCAAGAAACAGACCATTACCTCTCACATCTGAGAGATTCCTCCATACTGTTCTGTGTGGTTATAGGTCATTCATACTCATTGTGAATTACTCCACTGTATAAATGAATCCTTGGGTTGTTTCCAGTTTGGGGCTGTTATGAGTCATATTGCTATGAACATTCTTACACATGTCTTTCAGTGAACATATGGGTCATTTCCGTTGGGCGTATACTAGGGAGTCAAAATGCTGAGTCATGGGGTATACATATATGCAGTTCTCGCAGATACCCCCAAAGAGTTTCTCAGTGGGGGTAGCCATTGACCCTCCCTCCAGCAGTGTGAGTTACAGTTTCTCCACGTCCTTGCCAACACTTGGTATTGCCAGTGTTCCACACTTCAGCCATTCTTACGGGTGGTCAGTGGCATTGTATTCTATTTTTTTATTTACACTTTTCTGATAACTGGTTGAGCACGAGTGGGGGGCGTGCTGAAAACAATAGATGCCCACATCTCAGCTAAGAGTCACCGAACAGAAATCTCTGGGGATGGATGGCCCAAGAATCTGTCTTTTGAAGCCCTGTTCAGGGACTCCAGTCCTGGGTGTCCAGTAAAGCAAGAAGAACTCTATGAATCTCTGAATCAGGCTACTGTTGCATGGCAGGTGAAACATCTGGACTCTGCCTCTGACTAGGTCAAGAAACAAAATCCAAATGACAAGAGCTAAACTGAGCAGGATTTTACTTTCTATCATGGGAAAGATACTACAGAGGTTGGGAACCCAGGGCTACCATGGGGGACCCCACCGGAATCCAGCTCTTTCTAGATGTCTGCTCTTCCACCGTCATGTTCTCCAGATGCTGCTGGGGCTGTCGCCATCATGTTTACGTTTTGGATAGAACAGGAAAAGCAAAGGGAAAAAAGAAATCCACCAGCTGAGTCAGCCTTGTTTAAAGGTTTTTTGAAAAAGCCCCATCCAGTAGCTTTTGCTTATTTCTCATTGACCACAACCCTCACCTGACCACCCCAGACTACAAAGGAGGCTGGAAAATGTAGCTTTGGAGCTAATAACGTTGTTGTTCTGAATAAAAATGAGGTTTTCTTAATAGGAAAGAGGGAGGATATGTCTGAGGGAGACAATAGCTCTATCTTAAAGCATCTAAGTGGGTGATCATTCGCCTCTCCTGGAAATCTGTTGTCTTATCTTAAAAGGACACTGGGCAGGAAACTACATTTGTCACTAGTCCCCACGTGATTCTGGTGCAGGCAGCTTGAGGATCACAGTCTGACGCCCCCTGGCTGGGCTAACACAGGGGCTCCACTGTTGGTTTTCTTGGCATTGAGAGCTCCCCCATCGTGGCAGCCTTCCCTTTTAAAATATTGAGCTGTCTGTCTGTCCTTCTGGGCTGTAGGCTCTCAGAGAGCAGGCACCTTCCTAAGGCATGCCTACAACTACAATAGTGCCTGGAGCTGATCTACACCTAATGGACCTTCATGGAATTGCTTCATTGTGCAGCAGCTTTCCACATATCTGTGCCTTATTCTCCAGTCTATTATATAAAATGCTTGAGAACAGGGAAGAACATGTCATGCTATTAGTCTTACTACACTGTTCATAGTGACCTTTATACTGTAGATAATCTGTAAATTTATTTTTTTATTATTTAATAATTCTTGAGCTAACTATGGTAGGAATAGAGCTTAATGCAAATTGAAGAAATGCTATTTCACACAGTAGTGTATTCTGTCAATTCTGAATACTTAATTGCTTAGAAGGGGGAATTAGGAGGGACTTAGTTTTACCTCTCAGACATACATAAATGGCTGGCCAAACAGTGTCACCAACTCAGTTATGTGACAATATGGACTATCTCTGATTTATTCCAGAAGTGAGAAGATCCTGGTTCTGACACATTCTCTCTGTCTCTCTTGTGGACCCCATGAGAATAAATCCACGGAGAAACGTCTACCTTCAATGTCTAATGTCCCTCTCCAACCTCCGGGAAGCATAGCACGTTTTTGTGGCCAAACCCTTAGCAAAAATGCTAGATAATCCACCTGCCAGCCAGATCATCTTGAGATCACCAGATTCTCATTTATCCAACACTTCTGTATTTAAGGAATTCGGAATCCCACTCTGGCAAAATACTGAGCTTTTCGCCGTAATCAGCTTCCTGAAGTTTCACACCATTCACTTGGGTCCTAGGCACCACATGTCCAAGTTATGTTTATAAATTTCTCAAATAAGCAGTCGCCTTCCTTGAAACTTTCTCCTTAACCGCTGAAGGTCTACACTGCAAGAGTACATGAATCATTGGCATCTTTTGGTTCAAACCAATGAATGCTGCATGTGCTGAAATTTAACAAATGAGTTACATTGTTCCTAGTCTTTTGAGTTATTTGACTTCCAAAAAGAACCATAGTGCAGGGTTCTTCCAGCTTTTTGATTTGAAACAAATTTTGTGTTGCAACCCAACACCACACACACACACA
>NW_023200951.1:0-615 GCF_002007445.2 Ailuropoda melanoleuca
GCAGCGCGCAGGCCACCAGGAACACCATCAGGATGAGCACGCGGAACCTGCGTACCAGAATCATCTTCATGGCCGCGCGGGCGAGCGCGGCCTGGGACTCCGGGCGCCCTCCCAGAGCGCGCTCCGCCCGTGCCCCAGCTAGTCTTGGCTTGGCGCGAACGCAGTGCCCAGGCACAGGTCAAGGTCCATCTGGCGTCGGACAGCTACCAGCTCCAGGGCTGTCCCCCGGCCCGCACCACGNCGTGTAGGGCGCCCACTGCCAAAGAGCCCGCTCGCCGGGCCATCTCGGGGCCGTTCCCTCTCGCCTCTCCCGAGAGGCCGCGCCCTCAGCGGCCGGGCCCAGCGGCCCTCGTCCGCGGAGCTGGGTGCGCAGCCGGGTGAGGCCCCGCGCACTCAGCGGCCGGTTTGGGGTCTCTGCGCTCATCCGGCGCGCAGGGGTCCGACGCTGCGGCCTATCTAGGCCAGGGCGCGGCGGCTTGGGGGTGGCAGTGGAGATAGCGCGGCGCAGTCCCCTCCGCGACTCCGTGGGCCGTGCCAGGCGGAAAAGGGGCGGCTCCTTCGGGCAAGGCTCGTCTCTCTCACGCTGCGGTCCGGAGGCCGGGACCTGGAGCGGGA
>NW_023200952.1:0-588 GCF_002007445.2 Ailuropoda melanoleuca
TAATCCTCATTTGATGCTTATTAGAATCATATAGGGCTCTTTTAAAACATGCATGCACTCAAGCTCCACCCCAGCAAATTAAATCTAAGTCTATAGGGGTTTCCTAAGACCTAGGTGTTTTGTTTTGTTTTGTTTACATAACTTTTAACTTTAGAATAGTTGTACGTTTACAAAACATAATTTTAAAACAATTTTCAAAGATAATTTAGAGTCTCCCTATACCCCACACCTACTTTCCCCTATTACTATCTATAATAATGGATATATTTCCACTACCCCCTATTACAATATAATAATATTATCATATTATATTAACACTAATGTGATACATTTGTTACGATTAGTATACTAGAAGTGATGTGTGGTTATTAANCAGAAGTGATGTGTGGTTATTAATTAGAGCCTATACCTGAATCACATTTTTCTAGTTTTTACCCAATGTCCTTTTTCTGTTCCAGGATCCCATCCAGGAAACCACATTACATTTAGTCATCATGTCTCTTTACGCTTCTTGTGGCTATGACAGTTTCTCAGACTTTCCTTGTTTTTGATGACTTTGACAGTTTTGAGGAATACTGATCAGATATT
>NW_023200953.1:0-1281 GCF_002007445.2 Ailuropoda melanoleuca
TACCAACCAACAACTTGACATATAGCCAGGGATCAATATTCACTGGATGTTGGGTTCATTGCCCTAATACAACACAGCAACCCAGCAGGGAGGAGGGAAGAATACACGCAGTGAGTTTGGGTTTTATGGGCTTAAATCCAAGAAGGGCAATTTTTCATGCTTTAAAAAGAAAACAAGCAAAGACGGATACTGTCCAGAGCTCAGCCGATCCCCAGGCTCAGAATAATACCATCTGAGACCTTCGCGTAGGACCGGTCTGGCCCTTGTGGTTCCCAGTGAGACAGTGTGCCCCTTCCTGAAAAAAATCTCTTTCACTATCTAAAATTGTGCACCTTCCACTCCCTCAAGCAAAGGCAGTAAGAAGTTCAATTACATGTCTGTGATGAGTCCACCAACCTTCTCAGGAGGAGTTCCTAAGACTAGCTCCTGCTTCACCGCTGATGCGTAAGAAGAGAGCCTAGTTCAGTTTTGATATGAGGTAAGCGTGCAAGCAGGGAAAGCTCTAGGCGTCATAACATTCCATTACCATAAAGAGCAAAAGGGTCCCAGACTGCTAGAGCCGAAGGAAAAGAGAATGCAGACAAACCTTGAGAAACTTCTTCCCTCCCTGAGTCAACAGTGTCCTGTGCGAATTAGGGGTTNTCTGTGCGAATTAGGGGTTGAGCTTGGCGAGAGGCGGTCCAACAGAACTAACCCAGGTCAAGTGGCCAGCATCAGCGTTATGGCTGGGGCCAGCCCTGGACACGGCTCAGCCCCCAAGAGAGGGAATCCCGCGTGAATGCTGAGGGCAGGGTGCCCTGAATCTCTGCCCTCCCCTCTCTGGCATGGCCAGTGGCGGTTCTGGGCTTGAAGCGGAGAGGTCCTAGGCAAGGACTAAAGCAGAACACACAGTGCTCAGGACTGAGTGGGAGCCCGTGGCCTGGAAGCTACCAAAGGAGGGTCCCAGGGTGTTAAATCAAAGGGATCAGAAGCAGATGCTACATGCCAAGGATCCAGGACCCAGGGAGGGAGCCAGGTACCNGCAGGTACCGGCTAGACAAGTCATCAGGACTGTGCCGTGGCCCTGGGTCCTCCCTTCAGTGGGGTGGGGGCCGGGTGCACAGTGGGGATAGCCATGCTTAAAGAGCCCTGGCAGAATGGCCAAGCTGGCGCTCATGGCAGGAGCAGGCCCACACGTGGGGTGACCAGATGCCTTTCTGCGCCGCCCAGGGAGACAGGGATGCAAATTCTAGAGCGAGGACAGGCAGGAGTGCTTTAATTTTCAATTACTGTGCTCGCACC
>NW_023200954.1:0-266 GCF_002007445.2 Ailuropoda melanoleuca
TTCTTCACTGTTGCCTGTCTGTAATCCCACTCTATTCAATTATCTATTTTATGTTTCTTTCTAATCTACTACCTGCATAGTATCCAGAGAAATCATTTAAAAATCAGACCATGATATCCCTAGGAAGAAATCCTTCAATGAGTTTCCGTCCTAACTTTCTACCATAGGCTATTACATGTCCCATGATCTAGCTTCTACTGACCTCTCCAAACTCACTTCGCCTTTCTTTCTTTTTTTTTTAAAAGATTTTATTTATTTATTCAACA
>NW_023200954.1:322-1371 GCF_002007445.2 Ailuropoda melanoleuca
GTGGGAGAGGAAGAAGCAGGCTCATAGCGGAAGAGCCTGATGTGGGGCTCAATCCCACAACGCCGGGATCACGCCCTGAGCCAAAGGCAGACGCTTAACCGCTGTGCCACCCAGGCGCCCCTCACTTCGCCTTTCTTATCACTCCCCCTTCTTTCTCTCTCTTTTTTTTTTTAACATTTATTAACTGTTAAGTGTTTTCAAACTGTGGAACTTGTAATTTAGGTTCTTTCTATCCCAGCTTGATCCTTCTTTATCTTTTATGTCTGAGTCTAATTTTAATACCCTCTACTTTCTACCACATAGTTTTGCTTATTTCCTTTACAGCTTTCATTATCATCTATAAATATAAATTTATTTAATACCTCTCATTTCTCATTACAGTATTACTACCAGGACATTNGTACCAGGACGTTCTGCTCATATTCCCAGTGCTTAGCACACTCTAGGTACCCAATATGCACTAGTGAACAATCCAGGAAAAGAAGGGCTACGTGAAAATCTGTGAGAGTGGGTGTGTTTGCAATCTGCAGGTAAGACCGAAGTCACATAGATGTGAGATTATGAAGGACTGTGACTTTTTCCCTGTTATATCGTAATTCCTCTATTTTATGATTCCCACATAATGGTGTGTGGATTATTTTGTGGAGATCAAAGACCAGGGAAATAATGGCGAGTAAAGAGAGATAAAGGTAGTAAAGGGAATGCTGGCCTCCTCCGCTCCACATCAGAGAAAAGGTGGAGCATCCCAACTGTCACGGGTCCCAAGATGAAAAGAGGCCCTCTTGGGCTAGTAACAGCATGGAGGAGAAGCTTCTAAATTGGCTACGCAGAAAAGATGCGAGATAATCCTGGCTACCACTTTATACAGAAAAAGCTGGACTGCTGAAGGAGAAACGTGTTCTGTGCTCTCTTCCTTGATGAATTATGTCTTCAGCCATATCTTTCTTGTCTCTCAACTTGGATCTATAAAGGAACACGCTTTGAAAACCAACAGATTTCAGTTAGGACTCTTCTCCACCATAAAATTCCTTTTTCTTGCCATTAATTTG
>NW_023200955.1:0-683 GCF_002007445.2 Ailuropoda melanoleuca
TATTTTAGCCAGATGTCAGCTGGGTCAAGACATGTCATTTGAAGGCTCACTTGGACTGGGCATTTAACACAATTCACTCACATGGTTGACAGGTGATGTGGGCATTTGGCTCAAAGTTGAGCTAGGTCTTCTAATCATATGCCTACACCTGGACACTCCCTGGCCTGCATGGTTTGGGCTTCTCACAGCAGGGCAACTGGGTTCCAAAAAAGAGCATCTCATGAGGGAAAAGTCACAGGAAAAGGGTTCCAAAAGGCTCAGGTATAAGCTGCCATCTTCTTATGAATTTGACTGTGAAGTCACATATCATCACTTCCACAATATTTTATAGGTCAAAAGCAAATTACACAAGATACCTAGATTCGAGTGTAAGGAATTACATATGAACATGGACTTGGTTACCAGGAAGTATGGCTCATTNTTACCAGGAAGTATGGCTCATTGGGAGGCCATTTTTAGAGACTGGCTAACACACTGTCAATTAAGTGTAATTTAAAAAACAGTACAGTTAAAAACATAAACCAAAATCCTTTTTAATTGTATTGTTTGGGTTCATAACAATTTTTCTCTAATATAAAAGCAATATAAAACCTGTGTTTACTATAGAAAATATGAAAATGTTGACAAGAAAAAAGAAAATATAAGAACCTATTAATTACATCATAAATAGATAACTCACACAT
>NW_023200957.1:0-1076 GCF_002007445.2 Ailuropoda melanoleuca
TTATACGCAAATAATGAATCATGGAACATTACATCAAAAACTAAGGATATAGTGTATGGTGACTAACATAACACAATAAAAAATTAATATAAAAAAAAGAAATAATATTTTAAAAAAGAGAGAGAGAGGGAGACCCTGGTTGAGAGATAACAGCCAGTCGAATCGTCCCCAAAATCCTAACCAGCAGAAACCATATTGAAGAATAAATGATTACTGTCTTAAGCCACTAAGCTTTGGGGCGAACTATTAGAATAGGTAGCAAATAGATAACAAATACAAAAAACATTGTTTAGTTTGATTAACCTCTACATGGAAATTGTAAAGTTACACCTATCCAAATTCCAAGAGTAAATAAGCCAGTGTAAATTTCATAAAATCCTTAGTTCTTATTTAGATGCCCAAATAGGTGAATTTTACATCTTTGAGTTAATCCTCTAAAAAGAGGGACTCTATATCTATCTATCTATCTATCTATCTATCTATCTATCTATCTATCTATCTATCATCTATCTATCTATCTCTCATCTATCTATCATCTATCTATATCTATCTATCATCTATCTATCTATATCTATCTATCTGTCATCTATCTATATCTATCTATCATCTATCTATCATCTATCATCATCTTTATCTATCTACATAAATTCTTATAATGTCTGTGTGTTTTAGGTACTAGATGGCTCTAAAAAGTTTCAATAACATTGTTTCATGACATGGGAAAGCAGAAAAAGTCCAATATTTCTATATTAATTTCCTATTTCTGTGTGTCTTCTGGCTATGTGTATAAGGAAAAAATCAAGATAGGCTACCCTATTCAATCAAGTTAAAAAATGTAGTAAGCACATTTTTAAGTACTGAGTAATACATGTGAAATATATAAAATAATTTTTAGCTTNGAGTAATACATGTGAAATATATAAAATAATTTTTAGCTTTGAGAAAATCTCTTTGGCGTATCTCTAGTGGGAATATTTGGAAAGAATTCTCCAAATCATAATTAGCTTATTTCAAATACCATATGTAAAAACCAAAATAAAAATTTCTCTAACTTATGCCTAAAACTTGATTTGCGT
>NW_023200958.1:0-155 GCF_002007445.2 Ailuropoda melanoleuca
TGACCACTCTCTCACACCATACACAAAAATAAACTCCAAATGGACGAAAGACCTCGATGTGAGACAGGAATTCAACAAAATTCTAGAGGAGAACATAGGCAACAACCTCTATGACATCAGCCAGAGCAACCTTTTTCATGACACATCTCCAAAGG
>NW_023200958.1:360-533 GCF_002007445.2 Ailuropoda melanoleuca
ATACATGAGAAACAAATAAATCAAAAAATGGGCAGAAGATATGAACAGACACTTTTCCAATGAAGACATACAAATGGCTAACAGACACATGAAAAGATTTTTAAAATCATTAGCCATCAGGAAAATTCAAATCAAAACCACACTGAGATACCACCTTACGCCAGTTAGAATGG
>NW_023200960.1:0-6341 GCF_002007445.2 Ailuropoda melanoleuca
ACAGCCAGCGAGAGAGGGAACACAAGCAGGGGGAGTGGGAGAGGAAGAAGCAGGCTCCCAGCGGAGCAGGACCCTGGGATCACGCCCTGAGTTGAAGGCAGACCTTTAATGACTGAGCCACCCAGGCACCCCAGTATTATAATCTTAATTTTAAAAATGAGGATGCCAAAACGTAGAGATTTTAAGCAATGTATATCACATAGTCAATGGAAGTGAGCATTTGATCTTGGGCAGTCTCAACCCTACTATATTCTTAACTACTAGGTCACAGAGACAAAAGTCGATTATTCAACATGTGACTTAAAACTGCTTATAGATCATATCTGCAGAAATCATTCTCTGGCGAAATTTTATTTCTAGTAAAGTAACTGGCAAACATACATATGATAGAGACCGTTTCTCAGTATATTTGAAGATTGCTTTAGAGATTTTACCAGGCAATTTCACTGGCCCCTGCCATATGCCCCAAAGTGTAGCATTCAATCTTATTAGAAAATCTGTCCTTAAGAGAAGATTCATAGGGAGAACCCACAGTCACTGTTCTTTTTCCTCCGGTGTTAGGAGCCAAACTCTAACACGTTCTTTTAGATTTCCTAAAAGGAAGGGGGAAAAAATTACCCAGGAGAGTACATTGAGACAACACAATTTGCATATCTTAACAGCCTCCCATGGTGCCCCGCAAATGGAGAACAGTTGAAGGATATAGAGTTCCTTTTACACAGCATCACCAGCGGAAATGACCAGTGATGTTAATTTGAAACAGAATGAGACAGCTACACTGAGGTGCCTTGAGGAAGGAGACAAAGAGAGCCTTCTCTCGAGCACGAGGTGCTGACAGTGTGGGTGAGTCCATCCTGTGCAGCTGATGGAAGGAATGGCACATCCTTAAATCTCAACACCTGGATAGAGCTTGGGAGATTTTGAAAGAAAGCTAGACAGACGGTTTCTCATAATGACAACGGCATCTGCAGCTGGCTCACTTAGAATCAGAGTTAAAAAAAAAATCTTTTTTTAGAAAGGCTCATTTATCAATGCAAACAAAGTTGAGCTACTTAATAAATCCTTTCTAAGTCCCCATGTTGCGTAGACCTATTTTTGCCTTAAGGCTCTTTCTGGGGGCTCGGAAGTTCTTGGTTGTCATCAACCTGCTTTAATCCCAAGTACAGCCTGTGAGAACAGAGAAGCATCCATTCATATTTAAACCAGTTGAACAATCCTTGTAGAATTTGATTTTCTATTTGTTTTCCCCATTAAAAATATCATCTCCCCTCAATCCATATGGAGTTCAAAATGGAATTCATTGGGAATTTCATGGGTTAGCATTTGATAAGGCGCATGACCTGTCTACCTTTCTGTGACCATGACACCAACCTCAATCTTTCTGCTTTCTCAAATAATCAGTTTCAGTTTATCTATTAAACTGTCTGGAAGATGAGCCTGTTAATGCACTGGCTCAGCGGAAAAGAAAAATACTCTTCCTCCGTGATGAGAGGCGTGCCGGGGAGGCAGTACAGGAGAGGAAACTCACGACTTCAAGCATGATCTGGTTTTCTCTAACCTGTAGAGCAGTGACATACAGCCTCTTACTGCACAGATCTGACGTGAGGCTAAACAGAACGAGAACGATAGAAAACCGCTGTGTAAGTGCACAGTGCAAGGCCATTTATTACAAAATAATTTATTATTCAGTTTCAAATACACTGCCTTGGACGCCACCTTGAAACCTTTTTAGAACAAAGTGAGATAAGAATAAATAATGAATAGAACATAGTTCCCTCTGGCTGTATCACGAATTCCTAGCCTACATAATTTATGTACATTGAAAGACTAAAGAAAAAAAAAGAAAGAAAACAGAAAATGTCTGGGTCTCACCCTGGAAGCCCTTCTAACTTGTTTTAGGATTAAGCGATATGCCTGTGGAAGGAATAGTCGCACAGAAAAAAAATATCTCTAGAAAATGGAACGTCAGCATCAGAGGCAATGAAATTCTTCAGAGAAAAGGAGCATCTCTGAGAGACCCAGCAATCCTGGAAGACGAGTCTGCACCTCAAAGCAGGATGCAACCTGTGTTGACCAGGAGGAACTGGGGAGAAGTCCACAAAAGAAATCTTCATGAGATAAGACTTCCTAATCATGCCCTACGTGTATGAGATAAAAGTGCCAATTACACACTTATGATTTATTTGATTTTGTTCTGTTTCTACCGAAAGGACAGTCTTTGTTTTTTTCCAGCTTCACTGAGAGATACAATTGACATATAACATTATGTTAAGCTGAAGGTGTACAAGGCGTTGATCTGATACACCTATATGTTGCAAGATGAGGATAACCCTGGGACGCCTGGGTGGCTCAGTCTGTTAAGCGTATGCCTTTGGCTTAGATCATGATCCCAGGGTCCTGGGATGCAGGACTGGGCTCCATGCTTGGCACAGAGCCTGCTTCTCCCTCTTCCTCTGCTGGTCCCCCTGCTTGTGCTTGCTCTCTCTCTTTCTCCCTCTGTCAAATAAATAAATAAAATCTTAAAAAAAAAAAGATCATGATAACCCTGTTGTTAGTGAACACCCCCATCATTACCCTTCTTTTCTGAGATGCTACCATTTAATATCTACCCTCAAAAGGCCACTCTTAAACCATTTACGCATATGAACAAATTTAAAAGCTGGTGAAAATACTACATGCTCAAAGGTGAAAGGGAACACCAGCTCAGGGCCAAGCGTCGGTGCAGAGCGAGGCTTTGATTTTGACTGTCCTTCCCATACTACCAGCTTGGTGGGAAACTGTACCAAGTCCTCAAGAGTATCCTGCTTTCTCGGGGATGCTCTAGCAGCCCCTTCCATGTGTGGCACTGAAATGCCTTCCTGGAGCCCAGCCAACACCTGCTCAGAGAAAGAAGTCACAACACAAATGAGGGTCACCAGATGACTTGGAAAGTACTTAGGATCTTTGTATAACCTAAGAGTTTAAATTTAACAATTAGGACAAAACAGTTCTGGGGGCCGGCACCGAAAAAAATAATTAAAAGGTAAAAAGTGTTAGTACGCTGTGAATTAGACAAAATTACATCGCCACATCTCCGGCTAAAATCGAATCTTGGAATTACTGTGGGGCAAAAAGTGAAGACATTATCATTTAATTGCTTGGGTAAAAGAAAATGCCACAGCACGGGAAAATAAAACTTTACCAAATAAGGATTAGATTAAAACCGGGGGCCATCACCCACTGCTTCAGTGGCTCCTGTGAGCTCCAACAGCTTTCGAATTGCTTAAATAGTTAGCAAGGTGACTGTAACATTGACCAGCAAATGACATAAATCCAGAATTAATTATAAAGGCTTACATAAGCAAAAAGAAAGGGTTTCCCTGGATCCAGGTTTATTGTGAGATGTCAGCGTAATGAAATTTTAATCAGTTTGTTTATTTAAGGAAGAATTAATTGCATATCATATTGCAGAAAATATAGTGCAGTTGTAAAGGTACCTGACTTCAGACTCTTATGTAAGTGGATCACTTGTATCTTAATTTTCTTAGACAATTTATATGGTTTTGGAGTTTTATCAGGCCTGTGCTCGGCTTGTCACATTGACTAAAATTAAGCAATGCTTATGAGATCTTTCAAGGGACTGCTTTCATTTTTTAGGGAAAAAAATGTCCTGTCTTTCCCATCCCCATGCCTCCTGAAATGTCATTCTCCCATCTAATTTGGAGTAAGTTATTTATGGATTGTTTTTAATTTATGAAGTGGTGAGGGGAGCCATAGTTAGCTGGATGCCCCCGTGAAGTTCCACAGATCAGTGGTGAAGCCATACATTTACCAATTGACTTTTAACCTTCTCTAGCTGACAAAACATGATTTATTTTCATGCAAAGAAAATGAGTGAAACTTTTGAATATAACCGGGTTTTTGTGTGCAACCTGAGTATATTGCCCCTGAAATCAACCATTTCTTAGAAATACAGAATGGATCAGAGCTAGTCACAGAAGAAACCATAGGGCATTGGTGTTCAAAGTCAGAATACCTATCTTTATTGTGCTTCAGGAAGATAACTTCCAGATCGGTTTCCATCTGTGGAATAATCGTCTTACATACACGTTATAGACTACAATAGTACTAAGATTTTCTTTGCTACCAAAATGTATTCCCCTCTAAATTTATCCCGGAATTTAGTATAAGTAACGCTAAAATGGAAACAGGACAGAGTAAAAGAGTTTTGCTTCAGGAGAACAGAATTCTATATATGACATTAGTCATTACATTAATTATTATTTGAGTGAAGATTTATTGAAACCTCCAAATCCACCCACCATTGTCCCTGACAGTGCTTTGTCCAGAGCCCAAGCCTGCATTCATTAGCACATTTCCTTGAGTACTTCATAGAGGCCAGGCACTGTTGTTAAGTGCTTTGGGAGGACTGCTTTCTTGTCTGTCCTCATGGTAACTTTATGAGTTAGGCATTATTATTATTATCCAAATTATAAAGAAGAAGAAACTGAGGCCTGAACAGTCAAACAGCACTGTGTGGTTACCACTGCCACGAACTGGTATACGCTCATACTACTCATGTTTTTTTATTTTCTCTATTTTATGATGCTTTCCTGTCTTGGAACCTCAGGAACCCGAGGAGGAAAGAGACTGAACCTGCAAGGTTAGCTAATTCCTAGTGCTAGCTATCAACTTGCCTGTGAGCACACCTTTGATATGCAAACCAACCAATTCTGAGTTCAATCACCTTCTTTATCAAATTCTCACTTACCAAGCTATTTAGTGTTCCTTCTGCTTTCAATCACCCCAGGGCCAGGTTTGGAATAACCTCTATGGTTATAAGCTCTATGGGCCAGAGCTTGCCAAAAGTTTTCCAACTATCCGATCCTAAACCTGTTCAGCTGCTTACCCTGCCTCGCCCCTTCCTTCTTGCTAAAACCACAATCAAGGCTCTAGTCCATGCTTCCCCTATACTCCATCTGCCTCCAGACTGCTTTCCTCTGTGGACCTGTAGGGACCAAGGGCAGGCTGCCCCCAAATGGGTCACTTCATCATGAAAATTATTTTGAGTTAAAAAGCAATCAAAACCCAGCAGACTTAGGAAAAGCACTTAACTTGCCCCTCAACTGCCTAATAGAATTTACATAGAAGACCTGCTTCAGGAACAGAGCTGTCACCATGGACAACTACATTAGGACGCGAGCTAGGTAGGGCAGATAGGGAGGAAGCTAACAAGGCCAGTCTGAGCAAAGTCCTCTCTTCGTCCAATTGTTTCCGAGTGGCCCAGCAAACATTTGTATACCAAACATTACTTTTTCATCTTCCTGTAAACTGCATTCCTTTCTTTGGAAGTCCCAAACCCCCACCCCCTCCTCCTTAGTTCAGGATGACATATGTCCCTCATTGTGCCTGATTGTCTTTGGAATCTCCATGGAATCTCCATGTCTGTGTGGATTCTCTGTATGCTATTAAATTTGATTTCCTTCTGTTAATCCATCTTATGTAAATAGGCATTCTTGGTCCAGCTAGAAGGACCTTGAGGGGACAGAAAATTCTTGCTCCCCGACAGTCTATGTAGCATGGCTCCTGTTCCCTCCTCTGGGGAACTGTGAGTAACTATCTTTTCAGTGATAATGGTCTCCTGATCTGTTGGCCTCACCATATCTGACTACAAATAAAATCCAAGGCACGTTATAAAACATGGGCCAAGGGTTAAGCCAAAGTCGTTTGACTGCTAAATGCCCCCTGACTGTTTTCCAAGCCCAAGGGTCGTCTTCTTCTTCCTCATTATTTTCAATTTTAAAATAATTAAAGCTTTACAGGAAGTCACAAAGAAATGTACACGGAGCTCTTACGTGCCTTCCACCCAGCTCCACCAATGTCTGTTCCTTGTGTAACAGAATTCAGTATCACAACTAAGAAACTGACGTTGGTACAATCCATGGAACATATGTTAGACTCACTCATGTGTATATGTGAGCAGCTCTGTGTGATTTTATCACGTGTCGGCTCTCTAACTACCACCGCAATGGAGGTACTCAATTATAGCATCACTGCAAAGCTCTGCGCCGTGAACCATTTATAGCCACACCTACCCTCCCCATCCCTGACCCCAGGCAACAACTAATCCATTCTTCATCTCTATAATATGTTATTTCACAAACGTTGTATACATGGAATCATGTGGCATATATCTTAAGATTAGTGCTTTTTTTTTGTTGTTGTTGTTCAGAATTATCTCCTTTTTTTGTTTGTTTTAAAGATTTTATTTATTTATTCGACAGAGATAGGGAAAGCCAGCGAGAGAGGGAACACAAGCAGGGGGAGTGGGAGAGGAAGAAGCAGGCTCATAGCGAAGGAGC
>NW_023200961.1:0-965 GCF_002007445.2 Ailuropoda melanoleuca
TGACTTATTTCACTCAGCATAATACCTTTCAGTTTCATCTACATTGACGTAAATGGTAAGATTTCATCCTTCCTGATGGCTGAGTAATATTCCATTTTGTATATATACCACATCATCTTATCCATTCATCTATCGATGAGCATGTGGGCTCTTTCCATAGTTTGGTACCGTGGACATTGCTGCTATAAACATTGGGGAGCAGGTGCCCCTTTGGATCACTACATTTGTATTTCGGTATAAATACCTAGTAGTTCAATTGCTGGGTCATAGGGTAGCTCTATTTTTAGCTTCTTGAGATATACTTTCCTTATAGGAGTTTCAGTGTTAAAATAAATCCCATAAGATTGTAGATATTCCCAGGGTTTACCCCAGTCAAGAAACAGATCCACAGAAGCTTTGCTTGGGGTTCATATCAGTGTCAGAAATTATAGACACTTATATAACATCACTTACCCAGAGAAATTGGAATGTTTATAATACACAAAATATTTAATTTCCCCAAGGTACTNGTACTTCAGTACATTTGTTATGTACTTACATATGCCGCAATGGGGTATGCAAGCCAAATAAATGTTTCCAACACATGCAACACAGGTCAGCACCTGGGCTCTCTCTACCAGTTTTCTAATGGAAGGCCAGGCCAAGGAATCCCGTAATGATAAGATGTCCTGCTTTATTTGAGTTAGAGCACATACAACTATGATAACTCTCCCCCCATAGAAAGAGAGTTTACAAAAACCAGAGGTGTCATTGATTAGAACTACATAAGTATGGTACCATAATTCATAGGATGCATATTAGGTGATAACTATCATGAACATTCACACTTATTATCAGTGTACATCATTAAGTGCCCTTCTTTTCTGCACATTAGAGATCACTGTGAGCCCACTGTTTGTTTAGATCAAGCAGTGTCTCTGAAATGATTGTGAACCACATGACAACTGAAGCTGTGTCTTGATCAG
>NW_023200962.1:0-1251 GCF_002007445.2 Ailuropoda melanoleuca
TATCCGTTCACTCATTTATTTGTTCATTAACTAATCCAAAAATCCCTGATTGAATCCCTTTTATGAGCCAGAATCTTGGCTAAAAACTGGACATTTTTAATAAGTTTTCA
This sequence comes from Ailuropoda melanoleuca, assembly GCF_002007445.2. NCBI lineage: Eukaryota > Metazoa > Chordata > Mammalia > Carnivora > Ursidae > Ailuropoda > Ailuropoda melanoleuca. The sequence goes on from NW_023200962.1 coordinate 111, forward strand.
CTTGAAATCCAGTTAGTTAACATACAGTGTTATATTAGTTTCAGGTGTCCAATGTAGTGATTCAACACTTCCATACCACACCCAGTGCTCATCATGACAAGTGCACTCCTCAGTCCCCATCACCTATTGAACCCATCACTCCTCTCAACTCCCCTCTGATAACTGTCAGTTTGTTCTCCATAATGAAATGTCTGTTTCTTGCATTGTCTCTCTTTCTCTTTCCCCTTTGCTTGTTTTGTTTCTTATATTCCACATATGAGTGAAATCATATGGTAATTGTCTTTCTCTGACTTATTTCACTCAGCATTATGCTGTCTAGCTCCATCCATGTCATTGCAAATGGCAAGATTTCAGTCTTTTTTTATGGCTGAATAATATTCCATTATATATATAAATATAAAGAAATTCATTCATTCATTCATTCACTAATTCATTCATCAGTTGATGGGCCCTTGGGCTGCTTCCATTATCTTGGCTATTGTAAATAATGCTGCTGTAACACAGGGGTGTAGGTATCCCCTTGAATTAGTGTTTTTATATCTGTTAGGTAAATATCCAGTAATGGGATTGCTGGATCATAAGGTATTTCCAATTTTAACTTTTTGTGGAAAGTCCATACTGTTTTCCAGTGTGGCTGTTATCAGTTTGCATTACCACCAACAGTTCAGAAGTGTTACTTTTTCTCCACATCCTCTCCAACACCTGTTGTTTCTTGTACTGTTGATTTTAGCCATTCTGACACATGTGAGGTGGTATCTCATTGTAGTTTTTCTTTGCAATTCCCTGATGATAAGTGATGCTGAGCATCTTTTCATGTGTCTGTTGAACATCTGTATGTCTTCTTTGAGAAGTGTCTGTTTATGTCTTAATTGGATTATTTGTTTTTTGGGTGTGGAGTAAAAACTGAATATTAAGTAACAAACAAGACAGGCTTCCCTGAGTTTAAATTTTATTTGCATGGGTATCATTAACAGGAAAAAAATATTCATATGTGAATGTACAAATGTGTGTATGTATACATCTATCTATCTATCTATCATCTATCTATCATCTATCTATCTGTCTATCATCTATCTACTAAATGTGATAAGTCCTTTATGTGTGTGTGGGGGGGAATGGGACGTTCTGCAGAAAAATGTTG
>NW_023200963.1:0-1239 GCF_002007445.2 Ailuropoda melanoleuca
AATGTGAAACAGAACAACACTAAAAAGAAGAGTCTTTTCAACAGATGGTGCTGCAGCAGCTGGGCATCTACATGCAAAAAGGGAATCTAGACACTGACCTTACACCGTTCCCAAAAAATGGATCATAGACCTGCATGTAAAGTGCAAGTTACAAAGACTGTAGTAGATGGGATAGAAGATCTAGGTGATGTTGTGATATGTTCATACTAAGTTCAGAACCAGGCAGGATGAATCGGGAGTGTTGGAAGTCTAGGGGCCAGAGCTGGGAGGCAGAACTCAGGGTCCTCGATGGTGCAGTCTGCCCAGCTCTCCTGCTGTCAAGGGGGCCCTCCTCCGAATTAGCACAGATCTGGAACCTGGGTGGCAAGCTGTGTGTCTACACTATGGCAGCTTGAATCTGGTTTTTGGCTCCCTGACCTGGAAGTTTTCTTGTTACATAAATCAAACCCTTACATAAATTAAACCCTACTAATAGATGCCCCATCTAGTTTGCCCTTAGGGAAGTCATCAGCAATTAGCCACTGCCAAGGATTGTTGTGGGTCAAGGAACTTTTTTGTGTGTGAGGTATAATTGACCTGTAACCAGGGCATCCCGATTGCTTGTCCCAAGCTGCAACCTGGCACGTCGTCTGCCCACGTTCTCTGGGCNGCTGGGCAGCGCGATGCTGCAGCCGGGACCACATCATCCTTACGGAAATGTGTGAACATATCTCAGTGGTGACGTCCTCTACGGTCACAGCTGCCTCAGGACAGAAGCAACCACGAGCTTCCCACTAATTCAGAACTTGCCATCACTAATGTGTTTATGGATGCCTCAGAGAAGCAGGTGCCTTCTGGATCTTAACAAGGAACGAAACTGAGGGGTGAGCCTGCAGGGAGCCACTGAAAATCCATTGCATTGTTAGATTGTTCCACCTGTGCGGACGCTTACAATTCATTGTTCCCAAGACAGAGGCACTGCTGAATACTTCAGTCCTATTGGTTGGTTGAATAAATTCTGGAAAGACGCAGAGGTTCTGCCATTTCNACAGAGGTTCTGCCATTTCCATCTGACATGGCGAGGTAACATCAAGGAACCTTGAAGTTCTACAAACGTCACACTGAACATGCCCACCTGCAGAGAGAGCTGTTTCCTCCCTGTCGGCAGATCGGCAATTAATACAACCCGAGACGCTCTGTCCTTTCCAAGTTATCCGTATTTTCCAGCATTCCTGCTGAGGATCTCCATGATGAGCAAAG
>NW_023200964.1:0-1358 GCF_002007445.2 Ailuropoda melanoleuca
ATCCCAGGACCCTGGGATCATGACCTGAGCTGAAGGCAGATGCTTAACCATCTGAGCCACCCAGGCGCCCCAAGAATTACAGTGTTTAAATAATCTGTGCTTCTATTCAGAAATAGTATTTCTCTATTCTTTTTTCTTTCATGTTTCTGATTAAATTTTTATTTTTTTGTTAAAGTTACTGCAAATAATTTTAGATGTTAATATTTCATTATTTTGTGATTGATTTTTTAAAATGTATTCTAATGGACTCTTCGATGTTTATGATTGCTATGTTTAAAAAAATTAAACATAATGAAAATTATGTTTCATCAGTTATTTAATCATTTTATGGGATTTTTTTTAAGTTAACAATAGTATCATGTGCAAATAATGAGAGTTTTGTCTTCTTTTTGGATAATTATAGCTTCTGTCACATAGCTCCCTCCCCCCCCTTTTTTTTTTTTGAGACAATGAGAGAAAGTGTGCATGTGTGGGGATCGGGGTTGGGGGAGAGACAGAAGGAGAGGGAGAGAGAGTCTTAAGCAAGCTCCACACTCAGAATGGACCCCAGGGCAGGGCTGGATCTCACTACCCTGAGATCATGAGGTGAGCTGAAATTAAGAGTTGGATGCTTAACCAACTGAACCGCCCAGGCGCCCCACATCTCTCCCTTTTCTATGTATCGTTTTGGCTATTGTATTTTCAGTCATAGTGGTGATAGCATCCTTGCTTTGTTGCATTTTGTAACTACTTTAATATTTATTTGTTAAGACTGCTACTAGATTTTGGCCAGGTAGATATCATAATAACTTTAAAGATCTTTTTACTCTTTTTTTTCCTATTAAGGTTTTAAAAAATAACCAGGATTGATATTAAGCCTTAACAATTTATGGAAATATGTATTTATTTGGTAACATTTATTGATATAATTATGTATTTTTTTTAACTTTTGAACTGTTAATAACATGTGTCTTTGAATTGATTTCTTCTTATTGAGGCATCTGTCTATATTTTTAAATCTCTTATATTGGGTTATGGTATGTTATCTACCTAGTAAACTTTCAGATGAGAGTTGTATATTTTATCAGGCACTTGTTTTTCTATTTTTTAATGAAATTACTACACAATTTTCTTTTTTGTGCTATATTTTCCAAGTTTGGGTATCATAGCTATACTAATTTTATAACATGATTTGGAAGGTTTTCCACCTTTTATTGAAGTTTGTAGGTACTGACTCTGAGTAACATGTTATATATCACAGGCCAGCTGTTTTGTTTGTGCTTTTTCCCCTGAGGCTAAATATTAATTTTTTTAGATACTGAAATTTAAAATCTATTTCATTTGGGCATTTTTCAAACTGTCTGGAATTTTTTTTTTTT
>NW_023200965.1:0-669 GCF_002007445.2 Ailuropoda melanoleuca
GTCAGGGGCCTAATTCTCCTTGCTTGCTCTTTGTTCATGGTTTTCACCCAACGTCAGGAACATACCCGAAACGAGAGCAATACTGGAAAGAAACTTGTTTTGTCTTTTGTCTTTATTTCTGTTTTTTGATCATATGAAAATAAAGAATCCTAGGTTGTACTACAATCAATTTTTTTAATCCCGAGGATTTCAAGACACTCGAGAAAAAGTTATCTTTTCATTCAATAACACACTTTCCCCTGAAGAAAGAAAAAAATAAAGTGCTGTGTCCTGAGATGGCTTTGGTCTGTGAACTTATTCTTTCTGCCCCTCTGGGGACAAAGGATTTTCTCAACAGGGAATCGCTCTCATGTGATCCTTCGAGGCCCTCTGGCCCATCCGTGATCCTGTAAATGATGNCGATGCTGTCCTTCTGGATGGGCTTGTCTGTACTGGCGACTGGCCCCAGGTTGATGACGAATCGTAGCTGGGGAGCGCGGTGGCCCGGCAGGAAGGGCTGTGGCACGGCCACCAAGCTGGCTGTGATTCCGAGACAGCGCAGACGCCACACCACCAGCTCCCGACGCAGGGCTAAATGGTGTGACCTATCTGGCCTCCGATTTTGAAAAATGCCAGGACTCTGTGTACAAGCAGTGCCCTTCTCCTAACGCCGCAGCACTCAGTCGCTTA
>NW_023200966.1:0-503 GCF_002007445.2 Ailuropoda melanoleuca
ATGTTCATATTTCCTCTTCAAACCAAATCACCTGGTATCATTTTCTTTATAAGTCTTAGTTCTTACATTTTAATATTGTTTTCTTCTCCTGCTAGAATATAACTGCTATTATGAAAGCCGAAAGCCTAACTTTCTTGTCTTTGCTGCACCTTCAGTTCCTGGAACAATATATCATACATAGCAGGCACTCAACAAATGTATGTAAATGAACAAACATTTATTAATGTCCCATTAGTTCCCAATTTTTTATCTGTTTAAACTAAAAATATATATCGAATCTTTTTTTAATAAGAATATTGCAATTTTTTAATAAGAATATTGCAATTTTATTCTGTATAATCCCAATTTGAGTAATGAAATTTTCAAAAGTGTCTAGATTGGATAAATGCCTTAACTTAGTTGATTTTTTCCCATGCTATACGTTTTTTTTTTTTTTAAAGATTTTATTTATTTATTCGACAGAGATAGAGACAGCCAGCGAGAGAGGGAACACAAGCAGGGGG
>NW_023200966.1:760-952 GCF_002007445.2 Ailuropoda melanoleuca
AGATTATATCGAATCTATACACCTCTAAAAAGATTTCCCATGCATGGAAGGCGAGTTGATAATAGGGCAGGGGCTGGCAAATGGTCAAAACACTGTTGTTTTTTTCAAACCTTAGTTTTTTGAAAGACAGTTATCATTATCCTTGAGGAAGCTGAGAACATAGCATTAATTGTCTCTTTGGTCGAAAGAGTC
>NW_023200967.1:0-677 GCF_002007445.2 Ailuropoda melanoleuca
AAAAAGAAAAAGAAAAAAGAAAGAATCCTGAGAGGGGAAGGTTATCTGGGATATCCTGAAGGGCCTTATGTGTACTCACAAGGGTCCTCACTTGCCTACAGAAGAGGAGAAGGAAATATGACTACAGAAGCAAGGGACTGAAATGATTTGGGGAACAGGTCATGAGCTAAGGAATGCAAATAGCCTTTAGGAGCAGAAAAGGCACAGAAACATTCTTCCCTAGAGTCTCAAAAAAAAAAAAATCAGTCCTGGGGAACATCTCCACTTAGTCCAGTGAAACTGATTTCAGGTTTCTGGCCTCTAGATCTGTAACAGAATGCACTTGTGTCGTTTTAAGTGTGTAGAGTAAATTGTTAGAGCAGCCCTGGGGAATTNGGCCCTGGGGAATTAATATAGTCTGCAATTCTGAAAATCTAGTAAAAGAGCTTAAGTCAAAAATATTCTAATAGACCCAGAAGAAAATTTTAGAATAGTATTGGCATTCCATTGTACTATAACAAGCCAAACTCTTTAAAATAGAAGCCAAAAGCAATAAAGGGGGAAAATAAACTAAAACTTTAAACATTAATAATATTTGCAAGATAAATAAAAATGGAAATTAGTCATTTTTTAAAGGCAAGAAATACAAGGAAACATAAATGTAATGACAGAATTAAAATGTCCTTCACACCTAGTAG
>NW_023200968.1:0-625 GCF_002007445.2 Ailuropoda melanoleuca
TATAATGGGTGTTCATGCATTACTGGAGTAGTTATTCAAATTGTTTTAACATTTTACTTCTCTGCGTAACTTGATTATAAATGCCATGAGGATAAAAGCTCTGTTTTATACTTATATTCTCTGTTGAACATACCTTACATGATACTTTCACTATGTTAGGTACTTAGGGCTCACTTAATTAAGAAGTGACTATATCTTTTATAATAGTAGTAACATATATCCTTGTCCCTTAAAGCGATTTTCCATTCATTATCTTATAAGCTTTGATTATCTCACTTCTACGACATCCCTAAAAGAAAAGCAAAGCCTAGACCTATTTCATAGGGAATTTCTTATTGGAAGTCTTGCAAGCAAGTTTTGTTCCTTATATGTGTTACATCACAATAACACAANTTGTTCCTTATATGTGTTACATCACAATAACACAATCTCTAAATGGAAAGTTAACTGGGTCAAAAAGGGTGGGGGGAGGTAAACTTTTTAAAGTATGCTTGTACCATGTTTATTTACAAATCCTTTGGAATTTAGCCTATAAATTATATTCTGGAGTCTAAAAACACTTTCACTGTAAATTTCAAAAATAATTGGTATCCCACGATGAGATACCACTGCACACCTATTAAAA
>NW_023200969.1:0-1262 GCF_002007445.2 Ailuropoda melanoleuca
AGATTGCGGGGTTGTCCAGAGCCCAAGTTATTGACTGGGACCCAGGCCGTGCACCCTTGTTTTATAGAGATATTAGGGATCTGGGCTTCTTCCTTAAAAAGTTTATTTATTTATTTGAGAGAGAGACAGACAGTCAGCAAGAACGGGAACCCAAGCAGGGGAGTTGGAGAGGAAGAAGCAGGCTTCCGGTGGAGAAGCCCGATGAGGGACTCCTTTCCGGAACGTTGTGATCATACCCTAATCCAAAGACAGGTGCTTAATGACTCTGCCACTCAGGCGCTCCGGGTTGTGGGCCTCTTGATTTTTCAGCCTGCCTTCTGGGGGAGGGGCCTGCCGGCCGGTACTCAAAAAACCCTGTTTGCGTAGAATCTCCGTGTCCCCTGTGAGGGGGGATGGGGATGGGCACCCTGTGAGCCGGTATTTCCAGGCTTTTGTTCTCTGGCGGCTTTCCCTGGCGGTCTGCTGTGTCTCTTCTGAGAGTCAGAGCAGCAGCGGCGGAAATTCAGCCTCTGTCTCAGAACAGAGGGATCGCGGATCGTTCCCCACTGATGTTCTGGCCACTTTAACTCTGTTTCTGTTGTTGCTGCTCAACCCTGCAGCATCCCAGGCTGTGCGCCCCACACCTGGTGTCCCAGCCCTCACTTCTAGGGCCGGCGTGTCTCCGTCCTTTGTGTTTCCAACCCCGCCTGCCGCCAGTAGCCAGCCGCCCCGGAGCTCCCGGAGCTCCCCATCTCAGTCTGGTGTCTCGCAGGTGCTGACCGCGAGTCCGCCTGCTCCCCCGTGCAGGTGGCCCTCCAGCCGCCAGCCGCCAGCCGCCCCGCGCATGCTCCCGGAGCTCCAGGTCTCAGCCTGGATCCAGTGAGCACACCGGAGCTCCGGAGCTCTGTGAGATGCTTGGTGGCGCACACTCCCGGCTCACAGACTCAGTCTGCTGATTCCAGGGTGCGGATCCGAGGTCCGGCCGCTCCCCGGTGCAGGTGGCCCGCCAGCCGCCAGCCACCCAGCGTGTGCTCCCGGAGCTCCCATTCTCAGTCTGCTGTCTCAAGCGTGCGGGTCCGTGGTCCGTCCACTCCCCCGTGCAGGTGGCTACGCTTCCCAGCACCCTGACACAGCGGCTCCCTCCCCCTTCTGTTTATCTTCCGATATCTGTGCGTGTTTCACAGCTCCCCACTTCGTACCTCTATACTCAGTGCTGGAAATGTTCATTTGTAGAGATCCAGGTTTATCTTCCTGCATCTCAGGCTGTTTCCGTGGATGTTCCT
>NW_023200970.1:0-1120 GCF_002007445.2 Ailuropoda melanoleuca
ATGTGTGTATGCATGCATATGTGCATGTGTGTATGTGCTGTGGGTGTGTATGCTGCGTGTGTGTGTGTGTGTGCACGCCCTCTGGGCACATGAGAGTGTCAAAGGTGGGAGGCGCCCGGGGCAGAGAGGCAGGTCCCAGCCCTGGGAGCGTGCTGACTGATTCTGCCGGCACGGAGGCCTTGCGGGAGCGGCTGTTGGCGCTGCTCCCTGGGTGCATCCTCGCGGCNTCCGGCAGAGCCCGTGCGGCGGCCAGTCTGCAGGAGAGCTTTGCTGGACTTGTCTGCTCTGGGCTAGCACAGGCGCCCCTGCTGCTCCTTCCATATTACAGAGGAGGAAACAAAGGCCTTGGGGGACAGATCCCGTTAGCTCCGATGAACTCTCCAAGCTGATGCTGGAAAAAGGACGCTTTCGGTGTTTGGAATGGGGTTAGAACACATGCGCATCCCTGTCCCCCCATCGCGCTGTGGGAGAGGCAGCGTTGGGAGGGCAGGGACGGGAGGTGCAGGTGTGCTCTTGGGGGGATGCCAGGTCAGATGGGCGCCAGAGGGTTTGCATGAACATTTGTTAGGCTGGAGCAAGTTCCTCCCAGAAGCAGCCAGACAGACACTTGAGTGTGAGTCACTTCATCATAAAATCCGAAGGGTCGAGTAGAAATTACTGAGTTTTTTCTTCACCTGGGAAGAAGTCAATATTATTTAGGTGAAATGTGAAATAGCCTCAATTAGGCTCTTTTGTCGGGGGTCAGGGACTCTGGATGCCAGGACATGCTCCCAGGAGATTGGCTTCCTAGAGTCGCGTTGACCTGATTCGATGGCTGTTTATTGAGAGAGAAATCTATTATTGTGCGTGTTGTAGACAACAGTCAGAGAAACCGTGAGGACTGAGGGAGGGGGGATGTTGGGTACACGTGTGCTGATCCTTCCATGTGCCGGAGCCGACCTGCCGACGGACTCGGTGCCAGCGTCTTACCACCAGGCCCAGCCCTGCAGAGTTGGCGTTACTTCCGTATTACAGACNCGGCGTTACTTCCGTATTACAGACGAGGAAACAAAGGCTCAGAGAGGGGAAGGGACTTGCCTGAGTCATGATTGGTGGAAGATTCAGGTTTGGAACAGATGTC